>NC_056732.1:763182264-763302264 GCF_019279795.1 Protopterus annectens | reverse complement strand
CTTTTCTGAAAAACACACAGACAACACAAGCACACCAAAAACCTCCAAAATCCTCCAAAAGGGCCTCATAGAAACAGACAACTGGTGCCAGAGCCATGGCCTCAAGCTAAATGCCAAAAAGTGTATAGTCATCCCCTTTGGCAAAAACAAAGTGCCCACAAATTACCACATAGGTGGAAATCCATTAAGTACGGAAGAAGTAATTAGGGACCTGGGGACCCAAGTTGATAGCAATCTCTCATTTGACAACCACGTGGCCAAAGTGGTTAGAAAAACATTTTATATAGCCCACCTAATCATGAAGGGATTCACATCTAGATCAGGGGAGGTCATCGTGCCTCTTTACTCATCCCTCATCAGGCCCATAATTGAGTACAATGCCCTTTGGGATGTACCTTACCAGACACCTGCAGCAACTGGAAAGACCCCAAAAGTACCTCACCAAGAGGATCAAAGGGCTCAAACAGATGCCATATGCTGCCGGTTAAAGAAACTCCAGCTCTACTCAGTGGCATACCGCCTGTTCAGAGGAGATCTGTGCCTGACATATAAAGCCATGTCCAACCCGGAATTAATGGACATGCTGCACCTCAGAAAATCCAAATCCCATCGAGCTACGCTCGAGAGACTTGAACCTCAGCACTGAAATAAATAGGACATGCTGGAGGGACAGATTCATAACCCAGAGGCTCCCTTCACTCTGGAATAAAATCCCAGTCCAGGTTAGGCAGAGTCCCTCATTGACTCTCTTCAAGAGGAATCTTGATGAGTGGATGGGAGATCGTAGGTTTTCCCCGGGTATCACTTCTGTGTCACTGTTAGACAGAGGCATAGTATACTAACCTCGAAAAAGGGCATAGCAAAATAAATTTAAAATGGGTGGCGAAAGCCAAACACATTCTGGCTAGGCTTATAAATGCCCTAGGGCAGATAGCCTAGTATGAACCTATGAACCTATGAACCTATAAAAACCTTACAAACCTACACTAAATTTTACATGCACAACTATCTATGCATTAACCTTAACCCGAAACCTAACCCTAAGGTCAGTCACTATCGCACACTCACCTAACCCATGCCCTAACCCTAACTCACTTAACCCATCCCAAACCCTAAAGTCTGTCACTATCGCACACTTACCTTACCTGCACCCTAACCCTAACTCACTTAACCTGCCCCTAACCCTAAAGTCTGTCACTATCGCACACTTACCTTAACATGTCAGTGTTCTCAGTGTCGGGCTTTTAAACTGTCGGTCATCTCAGTTGTCGATCTTCCGGTCTCGGTGTTCTCATCGTCGGTGTTTTGGCATGTCGGTGTTTTCAAGTAGACCTACATATATATATATATATATATATATATATATATATATATATATATATATATATATACTCACACACACACACACACACACACACACACACACACACACACACACACACACACACACACACACACACACACACACAAGTCTCAAAATATACCAGTGCAGTCACCATGGCTGTAGTCATAAAACAATTTTATTGAAGAATATGAAAGAAGAATGAACTCTTTCGGGTGGCTTCCCCCCTTCTTCAGATTATATTACCGGTCAACAGAAAATATTACAAAGATGCTGATGCAAGGCACTCAATAAAATACATACATCCATGCATACATACATACATAAATAAATAACGAGACAATAGAAACTGTATGAGACCATCAATGCCTTAATCAAACATAGTGCAGAAATCAGTCAATAGCTATTTTGTTGTGAAATTGATTGTTTGGCAAAAGATATAAAGGGACATTATGCAACACCTGAGTATATATGATAATGGGCAACAAAAGTTAATTGTTTCTTTAAGACAATAAGGATGTCAGGGAGATTTTGTAGAGAGCTGGTGTTCATTAGAATGTTGTTCCAAAAATTATGGATTTATACTGCAAAAATTGTACATAATTTTTTTAAACTGGTTACATATTAATGAATTCCTTTTCCCTAGTATGGAAAGCCCTCTGTATCCTAATACTATTAACAATGAAGCAACATATTTTGTTAATTATGGTTTCAATTATTTTCTGTTTTTTTGCTGGTGAAATAGAGACTGGGCAACCATTATTCCACAGGGGTATGAGTATATTTATATTTATTTATCTAATCAATATATTTTCTGGAAAAATCTGGGTAGGGTAATAATTTCAGCTGTAGCCTGCGGGGGGGGGGGGGACTCTAGATTGACATAATCTCCAGGATTTAATAAAATCTGTGTAGGCATAGTGTAGAGCCTATATGGAATGTTACCTTGTCCGTGTACATGGTTCACACTTGGCAGATTGCCACGCATATTAATCATGGCACATTGCCAAGAGAAAGCCACGGAACATGGTTATTGAATCAGTGTAGGGAGTGTGGTGCTAACTGTGTCTGCAGATGACAAACACATTCCCTGTACTATCAAGTTATATTCTATCAATGTAATTTTTTTTTATGTATTTAAAAAAGTATGTTTGCATGGTGAGGAGCGCAGCCATGCTAATCAGTGCCAAGACACCTGCCAGACAAACAAGGTGCATATAATTATTTATTTAATGGTCAAGTTTAAGCATTGCTGAGTGGGTTTGCGTGGTGCAGCACTATGCTCAGCAGTGCTTATACATAGCTCATAGGCACATGTAGAGGTATAGCAGAATTACACATATCCATGTAGCTAAATTGGTAGAGTTACAGCCTCATGTGTAGTAGGTGCAGGGCTTGAATACGTGAAAGGACAAGCAAACATTTATTTTCCAAATACAAATTATTTTGAAATTTGGGCATGTTGCGCTCAGCTAAAGTCTGCTAAGACCTGCTAAGTCCTGCTAAGCACTGCATAAACAAAATAGCTGATAATGTTTATGCACTGTTTGGCATTGCTTGGCTGGTCTGTGCACCATGAAGCAATGCTAAGCACTGCTTGGCTGAGCTGAGCTGGCTTGCATGGTGTAAACCAATGTGACACATTTTTAAATGTTGCCCAGTGGCATTTAAGTGAGGGGAAACAGGCTATATTAAGCTCATTAGGCAGGAATACAGCATAATATGTTGGAGTTCTACCTGTGACTTGCTATAGCTGGTGTTGGAGAGGGTGCACACTTATGGGCACAGCAGTGGGGCATTCAGGAGTCCAGGGTCACGATTGGACTCCTGGGTGAAAAACCATGATGACCGGCTGCTGCAGGGAGGGTTCCAGGTCTCAGAGTGCAGGACAGAGGCCTGAGATTGGCTGGCACATGAACAAACCAGTGTAACAGTTATCCCCTGCACAGGTGAGCAGGTTCATCACCACCATGGCAACCTCAAATTTAGAAAATTGGATCTCTTGGGCACCTGGGTATGAGAAGCTTGGGCAGGGAATGCCCCAAAAGTTTGTAAGTAATTTTACCTTTGTTTCAACAATACCTAATCTGAATGTCTGATAAACTGGTATGCATAGTGGTGTGTTTCTCTCCCAACAGCTGCAGAGGAAAGGGCTTGCAACATCAAGCCGCATGCTGGGCACTTGGCCATGTTGCACCGTGAGTGTGGTGAGTACAGATGAATTTTGCTATCTATACTCAAATAAGCAAGAAAGAGTAAGGCATTAACTGCGATTAGGTATGTACAGTAAAGATTGTATTGCAATGAATGTGAACTTACAGCTTTACTGCAATAAGTGCATATGGCCAATTGTAGTGCAATAAACAAGGAAGACTAAAGCATTAATCGTAATAAAGTATATGCAATAATGTTTGTAGTGCAATAACTGTGGAATTACAGCTGTATTGCAACACCTGCATAATGACAACTGTTGTGCAATAAAAACTCAAAACTATACCAGTAACTCCATGATAGTATCTTTAATAATGTCTGTTGAGCAGTAAGTGTGGAATTAGGGCTGTTTTGCAAGAAATCAATTATGACAACTGTTCTGCAATAAACGCATGAAACAACACCAGCATCTGCATGAAGGTATATCCAATAAAGTCTGTTGTGCAATAAGTATAGATTCAGAGCTGTTTTGTAAGAAATGAATTATGACAACTGTTCTGCAATAACACATGAACCAATACCAATTGCACCAAGTTAACTTGTGCGCATCAAGACTGTCTTGTTTTCACAGCTGCATTTCAGCAATATGCATTCAGGCTGTAAGGTATGGTGCTGCAGTCAAGTATAACAGTGTAATAGCTGTAGACTGCAAGTAATAACCCATAATCTTATTTTGTTTGTTGATGTCACAGATATCTCAACCTACTAACAATGTATAATGTACACCTGCAATCTATGTAGTAATGTATAGGTTACCTAGTATGTCTGTCATGCTTGAATTTCATGCATGTGTGTTTAAATGTCACTGCAGTCTAGTATAAAACTGTACTACTATTACCAGGTCATTTTTTGGTTCCAGGTGAGCTCTAGGCAAATATCAGTCAGTCAGTAATTGGCAGTAACTCCGTTTATTAAATGCTCTGTATGAAGTACATTTTGTCACACAGAGAACAGGGTTTGAATCCAGTCACTAAATATTACAGTATCAGTCAGATAATGATTACAGATTTTCTCTCCACAGGAACTACAAGTAAATGGCTGAGGTAGCCCATATCCTGAGTAAATAATTGTGTGTTTAGATGTCACAGGCTGTTAGAATCATTACCAAGAATGTGAACATGCAGCATCAAATAAGGAAATAACTATAATAATAATAAAATAAAATAAAATGAAATGCGTAATCTTTGTTATAGCTGTATGCCTGGAGTGTCTATTAAAGGTTGTTGCAGTCAATTAATACATTCAATGCAGATGTCTTCTGCAGTCACTGTTATTGGGTTCTATCCCCATGCCTGCCAAGCAAGGCAAGATGGTTGTTTAGTTTCTATACTGTAAACATACATGTCTCTCAAGTGTCACACCGTCACATAATGCAAGTAGTAGTGATTAATCCCTCTGTCACAGATTTATCATCAACATGACTATGTAAATAGAAAAGTATCACTACATCAGCCCACAGTCCACCTTGGTAGTTATATAGGTCCACCTGATGTGCAAGTGTTCTGTATAGCTGTGTACCTGCAGTTGTTACTGTTTGGCTCATACTGTCCCATGCAGATAGCTTGAGAAGCATGTACATGCTACAGTAGCTATAGGGCACGTGTACATATAAAGAAAGGACAGACCTGTAGAGTAGATAGCAGTACTGTTGTCAACTATATAGATTATAATGCTATTAATGGACTGTATTTCTCTCTTTAGCCACCCTTTATCTTCATTCATTAATTATTGTTATTCATTGGTTATGGTTTACTATTAACATATGTTGTTACATTATACTTTATTTTGGGGCATGTGTTTTATTATTGTAATGTATTAAAATGGTTGCATATTAATGTATCTTGTTGAATTACCTATTTTGTTGGCCTTATGCCATAGCTGTTACTTGCATGCTGTGAATATACTGACTGTTCTCTTATTTATTGTTGTGTTTCACATAACATGCACTGTAATGTAATGGGGTTATTTCCAATTTCCTGGCATGCTGTTATTACAAATAATGGTTTTGTTCATAGCTAACCTATACGTATTGCTATTCCTCCATCACCACAGCAAGACAGGGTAGGCCAGTTCCTGCTGATCCACCTAGGCTACCATAGCTGGCTATGGCACTAGGTCCTGGCACACCTGGGACCCAGGGCAGTGGTGCCCCCACTGCTGCCCATGCACCACCTTTGGGTGGAACCACATCAGGGGACAGGACCTGGCCTCCTCTTGGGAGTGGTGGCAGAGGGGCAGTAGTCACTCAACAGCAACTACCAGACAAGGTGCCCATGATCGTTCATCAGAGCCATGAACATTGCCTGCACCAGTTTGAGGGCACACTGGCCAACCTGATGGGGCAGACTGACCCTGGTTCCCAACCTCCAGCACAGCCACCTTCAGGGCAGTGAAGGGCCAGTGTTGACTGCTCATGGATGGGGATGTCAGTCATGCTGTTGCTGTCCGGAGGCACATACATCTCCATTTCCACAACACCTACCCCATCCATGGTGTTTACCCCCCTCATGTGACACAAACTGCCCCTGTCTGCTGTCTCATCTGCATATCTGTCTGCAAATGCATCCTCTCCTACCTAACTTACCTCCCAACAGGTACCTATATCCATTCCCCAACATTCCACTCTCACCTTAAAAAAATGGTCACCTGTCTCACAAAAACAATAGCTCCAGACATAGTTCTCCATTTCACACACATGTCCACTGGACAGAATTAGTTTGGTCCAACTGGCTTGAACGTACATTTATGTTGTCCTCACTTCTCCCTCTAAGGTTTGAGAGTCCACATTCATCCACAAAATCTGTCAAAATGCACAGCTGTTGCTGTACAAGAAATGGAAAGGTATGGTTCTTTCCTACACCCTTCCTGCACATCTGAACCTGCTTTTCACTATATTTTCCCCCCTGCTTACCCCCCATTTCACCACTGTCCTCTCACCTCAATTTTCTTTTCTTTTTAATTTTTTAGTGTGGGTTTGCGTGGAGCTAAGTGAAGCACCATGATGTGGCAAAATGTGCCATACCATGGAAATCTGCTTAAATGAGCTTTAATGATCTTATGTGTTTCTAACATTGTTAGGCACATGTACAAAATAATCACCTCTGCCAAGTTTCAAACACAAGCCCCTACTGACTATAGCCTACTGCATTAGCCCACTATGCCACACAGATCTTAATTAAAAGAGGTGTTCCCAGCAAAACGTACTGATTGACACTGACAGACAGCAATTAAACCTAATGGAAAATATGGGCATGTAACTGGGACTCTGATGCAAAAATACACCAGTAGACAGCTAAAATAAAAAAAAAAAATGGCAGTACGTGACACATGGGACAGCAGGTAAATGTTCCATTTTATCAGCAACATCTTTAAACACACCTGCTAAGGCATCAGTGGCAAAGTACATATGTTCATCTATGTTCATCTATGACCCTGATGCAGAAAAACTACCACACATACTGATGGATGCAGACAACATGTGTCACAGCCAGTATGTCTGCACATATATCTTCCAAATACACCTGCTGCAGCACTGACTCAGTAGCTCAGTCTGTTAAAGGTCTTTCATACAACGCATTTTGCCACATTCAGTCCTGGGTTTGATTCAAGTGTGCTGCACTTCAATTACATTGTTGTGAAAACAGCAAGTAATGACTGAGTCATGCAATTTTAATCCCCACAGGTTACTGCTAATGAATTATCTGCTACCCAGTTTTGCAAGGCAAAGGCCTACAGGTAGGGACATACTGCAGATATTTGTATAGCCTAACTATATGTTGCCTACTACTCTGCTATTGGCAGTGTTGCATAATAGATGTACCTTAAGACATGCCTTGATTGGAATGTAAAGGTTACCCGTACAGTAGGTCTGCTGTAATGACAGGGCTGCCACTGCTGACACAGTTACATGTGCAGCTTGCTGTCCTTCAAAGTGTTCACATTACCCCCTATTTGTCCTAGGATGCAGCAACAGCTGCTGTCTAGAGCATACACAACCATACATAAAGGAGGACAAAGGCTCAGAGATAGGGACATGTTTAACTGCTTGCCCCTACAAAGATAGTAAGTTGAAAGAATAGCAGCTAATGCATTAGCATGCATATTCTGATGAGTATGAAGTGTGACACTCACATGTCTCTCTCCCCTTACTGACCTCAACCCACAGTGTTTCCAAGTGAACTGCCAGATGACCACAATGTCATGGGACACTGACCAAACATATGAGGCAAAACTGTGGGCATACTTCATACATCTCTAAAGTGGACAGTATTTGTATCTACCCTCTGCGATGCTGTAGTCTTCACACCTCAGTAATGTCCATCTCAAAAACTAAGAAAGGGGCCAAGGCCGACATGAAGGCCTTATATATTGCACTGTGGTGCCATGTCATGATGAATGATACTGCAAGTCAGCTGTTTTGGATGCAATTAGCAATTCTGAGCCACAGACTGGTGCAGAGGCAATTATCTGTTAATGACCATTACCATTACCTACAAAAGGCAAACAACTGCTTATGGAGAACAGGTCTGTATGTGGCTTTACTCACACAGACAGTGTATGTGCAAAGCATTTGCAGAGGAATGCTTCAAAAAATAGAATACATCACTCTACCAAGTATGTACTAGATTTCACCATAAAACGGGATGCAGGTATGGTGAATAGGGATGGAGGTATGGAGAATAGGGATTACAACAGTAGGCTTGTATTAGATTTATGCAATTGACATGTCCATGATACTCTGCTGTGCAACATCTACAGGCATGCCTCTCAACTGTCCATGCTTTGAATTATATCTTCGCTCTGTCCCTGTCAATCCCTTCTACAACAGTCGACTGTTGGAGTAAAGATAGTGGCTTGCACGTAAGACATAGTGACACTAAGTCAGGGTGTACACTCCTGTATTATCAAACGTTGTACCGTAATTCACCTCCTCTCAGTCTGTCAATGTCACACATAAATAGTTCTAACATTGTAAAAGTGTCCTTGAATGTCCCTGATTCACTCTGGCTAAGTCCCTGTTTCATTGACATTCATCCCTGTTGGGTTGAGAGCTATGCCTAATATCTCTCAACCTCCTACAGTAAGAAATCAGGACAAAACCATAATTAATGGGGGAACAAAGGTCCAAACTCAGTGACTGAGTATACATATTGGCCATATAAAGTAAGAATGTGACTAGACTAACAGATATTACTGTAGTATAAGTGTTTTCTAATGGGGTCTGACATGTGTCAGTCAGATTCTGATTTAATTTTCTGACAGTAACCATCAATGAATGGACAACCATTTATCAGACATCCACAAGTTTGTGCAAAATGGACCACATCTATAAGGCAAACATGCTTACATTCTGCAAACATCTGTATAGTTGAGAGGTATGATGCCTACAGGTGACATATACTATAGCAGATTTGCATTGCTTTCTGCCATTGTGGTACACTGGTGTTGCTGGACTGTCCCCATAAAGTTGTAATAGCACACTGCTCTTTGACCAACAGTGGCCATATGACATATTAGTGGGGATTTGCCCATGGGGACACACCACAGTAGACTTCAGTGATGGGTTTAAAGACATACAGAACAATCTGTCACAACACACAGGGACATTAACCAGTATTGCCGCTATCTTGGTGATTGCCACACATGTAGTGTGTTGACAGACCAGACTGTGGGGTATAACATGTGAGGAAGCAGTGGATAGTGCAGGCCATTATGGGCATGTAGGATCTGTACATATAGACATCCATGTATCTGTTCCTGTAATGTGTTCCCCTCTTGATATCTTGCCGGAATGATATACCAATGGAGACATCCATCATTTTCATCTGCGGAGAATGATGCTTAACTGGATGCCCTCAGACAACACTATCACATCCTGTTTTCCAGGGGTCGCCATAATCATGAACAGTGGGCAGCATTGTGGGGTGACCATGTGAGGGATGTTAATCAGATTGGTCAACAGGACAGGTTCTACGATCAGGTCCGACACCGGGTCATGGATATGGTCAATGCTGCATGTGAAAGGGCAGCTGCTGTTACCAGGGATTATGCTGCCACTGGTGGATGCCCTGTGACAGAACAACCGCTCTCAGCCACAGAGAAATTCCTGGTGAACCAAGGATCAACCAACCGCTCCCAGGCATTTATCACACCATACATCCTGGAGATGGGTGCCACAGTATCCACATCAGAGGAGTGTCCAGGTAAGCTTACTGTGTGCACCAGTATAATACTGTATCAGTCAATATGGCAGGCTCTACATACCAGTACATGGATGTCAAGTCTATCTGCATTGGAGGGGGGGGGTTGGCACAGTTGCACACACATACTCATAATGTCAGCAATATACCGAGTATCACATTAGCTACTGTACATGTGGATATATGCACATATTACCTTGAAACACTGCAACATTTGGTGTTGCTAACAATACCTCTCCCTCAACTTTTCATAGGTCCATTAAGTGTGGGCTGAGTCCATGGTTCTGTACTTGGTAAGTGTGATGCTGTTGTTTTACAGATCATATATACCCTATGAAAGTTAAGGGCTGCCTTTTGCCTTATGCACAACTGCTGTGCTTAGCCAGAATAGAATAGTTGCATGTTCCATTTTGGAGCAGTTAACTACAATGCATAACCTAGGGAATGACAGGTGTGTATTTGTACAAACATTAACATGTTTGTACTTATAGTTATGAGCAACTATGCAGCCTGCTATACATGAGGCAATTACTCCAAGATGCCCATTCAGACACAATAGGGAGATGGTACATACCCAAGGCAGTGATACTACAACTGACATATCATTCTCAAGATAGGTTTACTGGATTTTATGTGTAATTCTATCACATACACTGACATATTGCATACCTCACTAGTGTATTGTACTGGCAACATTAACTGGATGTAGATGATGTGCATGTTATAAAGGGCCTGATTGTCTGTGTATGTTGTGAATTTGAGTGTTGTGCATGGGAATCAGAGATAAGAAGATGTGGGACATGTAATGCAGCTGTGGATCCTCATCTGTATGAATCTGTGTGGATTACCATACATGATAGTGCAGGTGGTAATGTACTGCTTTTGTCTTGCTTCTCACAGCTGACCAGGGGTATTGGAATCTGTCCCACTCACAACCTGATGTCAGTCTCTCATCAGACTTTGATGATGATGGTGGCTATAGTAAGGCACAGGTGGGGTTGTTGAGGGCTGAATCTGTCCCAGAGGTTTACATCCCTCTTCTGCACCCATTGTTCCCACACATGGTCAGTATGCCCACACATACCCAGTCACCAGAGGCCACAGGTATTGGACAGTTAGAGGGTGGTGACATAGTAAGGACATTGTGAGAACTATGGCCATAGCCAGAGAGCTGGCAAAGTTCCATACAGGCAGATTGACAGGGGTGCTCAAAGGAAGACTGCTGCCCATCCAACCCCTATTGCAGGTGTCACATCATGAGTCTCTTGCCACATGTTTCAGGCTGTCATGGAGGCACAGGCATGTTCTGAATGCAACAGCAGATGGATGCTTAGGGTTATGTATGCAGCACAGTCTGACACCCGTGACTGCCTCCACTGCATTGGTGACACTGTGGAATGTTTCACTGATGCAGTGGACAGATGGTGGGCTGAGACAGTGTCTGTCTTAGACAGAATGTTGTCTTTGCTAGAACATCTGGTTGGAATTGGGCATCAAACATGTGGACGTAGGCCAGCAACACCATCTGCTGAGAGTATGTGGCCATGCACACTCATGCTCACGTAGAGGCAGTGCCTACAGTGCTAGAGAGGGGGGTGTGCTGTCCACACCATGATGTGTCAGGCCATGGGCATGTGGTCCTGGGTGGTCACACTGGGGACACAGGCCCAGCAGACAGCAGTCACCATCAGGTACTAGCACTGCATCTGACCTAGGGATGATGGTGCCCGTGCTACTCCTGGTGAAGCCAGTTCTCATGTTCTTGACTGGAGATGGCGAACTGCCCATTCTACCATGTATGTTCCACAGTTGTCCACCATACACATGTGTAGGGCTAGCACTGGGCTTGACATTGTACATGCACACATTCCAACATCACTGTCACATGCAGGTCACTGACGGACACACATGGCACTTCTTCATAGCCCATCTAACCAGCACCCCTTCCTGACTCATGCACATGCTAACAACTGTTTGCACAGCCTATGCCTCGGCCACCCCTACACCACACCCTGTGCATGTGATGATACCTGTGCTACATCCCTGCCATCCATGCCATTGATGCAGAGACCTTAAAATATGTGTCAGATGCACAGGGTGACTATATTACTTTACATGTGTTTGTGTAGTGCAGTAGTGTTATGCCATGGCAGTTGTTGTGGCCATGACAAGTAATGTATGCTGGCATGTGTCACGACTACACATCAAAAGTTGTGCATCTTTGTTGCCTGGTGGTAGTGTTACAGAATTACAGGTGTGTCATGGACTTGTGTATGTTTTTGTCCCAGGAGACTGAGCGGTTCAACTATGGACAGATGTCAGCAATACAATGGCACAGGATGGCAAGGCAGCAGAGCAGAAATATAACATCAGCAAGGTATGTCAGTATATGTGTATGGCTCCCTAGGTACATATGCGTAAAACAGTATGTCAGGGACAAAGAGGACAGTCAGCGTCATCATGCTTTCATACCCTGTGACAAGGTTTGCTACTCTTGATACATGTCACCAGGGTATTCTGCACATACAACATTTAGATGCATAACCATTGCACAGAGATAAGCCAGATCGGCATGTCTGTAGTACCATAATGGGATATATGTACATACACATGCACAGAAGTTGTATAATGTAAGATTAGAACCCCTTCCTATCCACTGTTACACACTACAGCTTGTAGTACTTATTACATGTGCCGCAGAGTCTATCTGATGTTAGACTGTCAGCCAGTGCTCTTAAGGTGGATGACATCAGCAGGCTTTGTAGAAGATGGAATGTAGAGGCCAACAGTCAGTCACAGGGCAATAAAATGCATGCCATTGTATGGTGAATGCCCATGTGGGTATGTCCATAGTGCTGTGTGGGATATATTGCTACACACACACACACACACACACACACACACACACACACACACACACACACACACACACACACACACACAGTTGGATGATATGAAATTAGACCCCTATGTATTGAGTAATACACACTATACATTGCAGTGCTTATCGCATGCACCATGGAGTTTATCTGTTATTAGACTCTCAGCCAGTGCTCTTAACGTGGATGACATCAGCAGGCCTTATAGAAGAGGGAATTTATTGGCCAGCAGCCAGTCACAGGGCCATAAAATGCATACCATTGCACAGAGTTAGTCCAAAAAGGCATGTCTATAGTGCTGTGTGGGATATACTGATACACACACACAAACACACACACACACACACACACACACACACACACACACACACACACACACACACACACACACACACACACACACACACACACACATGCGCGCACACACACACACACACACACACACACACACACACACACACACACACACACACACACACACACACACACAGTTGGATGATGCAAGATTAAAACCCCTACCTATCTAGTAATACACATCATAGCTCACAGTACCTATCGCATGTGGCATGGAGTTTATCTGTTATTAGACTCTCAGCCAGTGCTTTTAAGGTGGATAACTTTAGCAGGCCTTGTAGAGGAGGGAATTTAGAGGCCAGCAGCCAGTCACAGGGCAAAAAAATGCATATCATTGCATGGAGATAGCCTGTATGGGCATGTCCATAATGCTGTTGGGGATATAGTAATACACAGAGAGTTGGGTGATGTTAGATTAGAACCCCTACCTATTTAGGATTACACACTATAGCTTACAGTGCTTATCACAAGTGCCACAAGTTATATCTATAGTATATGTTGATGCAGGCACAATACTTGTAGACTATACAAAGTAGCCTTGTGTTAGACAGCATATGTGGCCTGCAGAGTGATACTGCTTGGTACTGTTATTGGTATCTAGTGTCCTATGGGTGGGGTACCTGGTAAAATTCTTGCTATGTGTGTACACTTGTCAGTCTGACCATATGTGGCTGTTTGCAGTTTGATAGGTGGACATGTGGCCAGGTGAAATATGGTCTGTCCAAGACATGCATTGCAGCCATTGTACATTACACCACATGTATCTGTATACAGGGTGGCAGTCCACAGGCACAGGGATTAGTGGGTGAGTGATTTATGTACTGTTGCAGCCTTGGTCTGGTTCCACTGGACAAGTGTTGTGATGTTTAAGTGCAGATAGCCCCAGTATTCCAGGGTATGTGGGTACATTCGTACATCACTACCCATATCTATATAAGAGCATATAGCAGGGATGTCTCCTTAAATGTTGTTTTGTGTGTATGTTATGTAAATGTGCTATGTAGCTATAGGTGGAGAGTCTATTTATGATTGTACTTTATATAGCTATACATACATCTTTTTATCACATGTGTGTGTGTGTATATATATATATATATATATATATATATATATATATATATATATGTGTGTGTGTGTGTGTGTGTGTGTGTGTGTGTGTGTGCCACATACTGATAGATACACTCATCAAGCATGAGGGGGATAGGGAGAGACATATATGTATATGTAGCTGTATGTATGTACAGACATATTTCCACAA
Organism: Protopterus annectens; assembly: GCF_019279795.1. NCBI lineage: Eukaryota > Metazoa > Chordata > Ceratodontiformes > Protopteridae > Protopterus > Protopterus annectens. Next base: position 763,288,020 of record NC_056732.1, on the reverse strand, counting down.
AGCAGGTCTTTGGGCAGTAGAGGAGACAGACTTGGGCTCAAGTTAGCTAAGTGAAGGAGCATGCCCAGTATGATTGCAAGTACTGACAATGTGACTCCAGGCCAGAATTACCTGTACTCCAGCCTGGGATTATGTGTGCTGCAGACCATTGGCTGCTGCACCAGATACCACAGTACTGTACTTCCCTGATATTGTCCAAGGCATTCCCCACCTATTTTCTGACCTTAATATGTGACTCACACCTAACAACTTTACAGAGCTTCACATACTGTCCAGCATTTTGCCTCATATATTTGATCTGTTTTGTATAACATTGTAGTTTTCTGGCAAATTAGGTTTCAAATCAGTGAAGATTGAAGTCAATGAATAATGACAAACATTTGAGTTTCAGACTCCATACACATCAGGGGATTCATGCTAATGCAAGACCTGTTATTCTCATGACATTCTATGTTTGTATCAGCAAATATTTAAAACCTGTCTCTATTTGTGAGCCTTGGTCCCACTTTTATTTATGTCTTTGGACAGATTTCCTACTCTAAGAGGTTGAGAGGTATGCTGTGCTGTGACTGGGGTACATGATGTAACACCACACTCAGGGTGACTGTCTGCATACCTCTCTCTGCACATATAATTGCAGAATGTCCAGCAGTTTGCCCCATATGTCTGCTCAGTTCCACATACATTTGTGGTTTTCCGGTACTATGCTATAAACAGCAATCACTGAATTGTTGTAACTTCTGATAGGTTTCAGTGATGGCCTTTACATCCTGAAGCTAATCTTAAATGTTGCGGCCTGCTGTTATACTAGCCACCTGCTAGGTTACTCACAGCATGTATAATGTTTGTCTGTAGGTATGGCCCTTTGTCCCTGTATGCATTCTAGCTTTGTCCAGCTTTGTTGCAGTAATAGATTGAGGGGTTATGACAGTCTGTGGAAAAACCACCATATGAGGACCTCACATGCAAAAGATGTTGGATGCTGCCAGATTCGAACCATCAACACCATCACCCATGCTACTGTCCCTGGCCCAGTGAGCTGCACCAGCCACCAGACAGAGAGGTTTCATTCCTCACAATATCAGCAATGTACAGGAATTGTCTGGTCTGCTGGTATATCATTGCAGACTTACGTTTACAGTATGTATGAGAACACTGATGTGTTTGAGGTGGGGGACGACCATCCCATGCTCTGTTGGCACAGAGAGACATGTGACTGTCCTGTGACCTTATTGTTTGGCATCTCCCTTGAATACTGTCATGGAGTTTATAGCCACGTGGCCTAGTGGATATCATGGGGCACATACTGGTTAACAGAGTACCTGTTGTCCCAAATGGCTGTTAAATCTATACAAGTAGCCCATTAGCCCACTATAGATCTCCACAAGTAGCCCAGTAGCAGACTATATATAGCCTACTATATTTCCTTGCATACATGCGGCAGGTCCATGCATATGCTACCATATTGTAGTACCCCTTACAAGTGGTGTATAAGAGAGAGACTTACCTTGTAAATGCAGCAGGTGACAGACCTGTAGTTCTGGGCTACCTCTGCCTGATGCATGCACAGCCAATACATGGTTGGGTACAGGTTGTGTGGTCTAGCTGGCATCATTTTTACTAATATGCATGCAAATCAGAGTAAGGTGTCAGTCCCTGGAGCCCTATGTTGTCAGTGCATGTGTTATGCATTGTCTCTTGGCAAGACAAGGGCATATTGGGCATGCCTATGTTTGCCTACAGAGACAGCCTCAGGAAGTTCCTCCTCTGAGTCCCCCTGTGAGTGCAGCTATGGTGACCTAGGTACTGGTGGGGGGCTGTGCATCCCTTCCCTTTGCTGATCCTGCTGCAGCTGTTTCCACATGATCATATTGTGTAGCATGGCACATATTCTGAACATCTGTGCACGTGCGGCTGGAGAGCACTGCAGGGTTCCACCAGATATATATCAAGGCACTGGAACTGTGACTTCAACAGCCCAAACACATGCTCTATGATGTTCCTAGTTTGTGTGTGTGCCTCATTATGGCATTCTTCGGTGGGTGAGCATTTCTTATGGGTGTCATCATCCACAGTTCCAGTGCATAGTCAGCATCCCCCAGTAAATGGCCATGTGGGATGTCCCCCCTAGCAAACATCTGGTACAGCTGTGATGAGTGCCAGATATAGGAGTTCTGATAACTGCAAGGGCTGCCAACACACACATTCTGGATAATGCCCTGGGCATTGCACATGACCTGGCATTTGATGGAGTGGTACCCCTTGTAGTTGACGTAGATTCTACCCTCCTCACTGGGTGGTGCCTTGATATGTACATGAGTGCAATCTATGGCATCCAGTACCTCAGGGTAGTGTGCTACATGGTAGAAAAGTTGCATACTGCTGGCTCACTCCTCAGGGGTGATGGGGAAATAAATCTACTCACTGGCATGTGGTAGCATGGTATCCAGGTACTGCTGGAGTACCCTGGAAGCAGATGCCTGTGAGACTCTCATCATATCCCCAGCTGGTCTTTGGAAAGTTTCTGTAGCTAGTATCCTAAGGGTGAGACATATCTTTGTTTCCACTGGGACGGGTTCCCCTTTGTTGGCTCTGGGTCTGAGTTGAGGTTGCAGAGCTCAGTGAGTTGATATAGTATGTCTCTGTCCACCCTGTAGCATTCTACAATCTCCAGCTCATGTAATTCCTGTTAGGTTACCCTGGGCCTAAACATTCTTCTCCTTCTCAGTCTAGCGCTGTGGTCACCATCAGCAGCAGATGCATTGACCATAGCATCAAGCACATACATATGTAGCAGACCTGCAGCAGCCCCTAGCATTCTCTCAGTTAAAATTCCCCAAGTCTGTACTCCAATGGTGCAGAGTATGAGGGAAAAATAAGATTGTAGGGTGTATGCATACTTTATAGTGCTCTGCTGTAGGTGTAGCTTGTGTGATTGGCTAACTATGATGCATTCCACCTGCCAAATACATCATTAAGGGGTTCTGATGGCCCCAGTTTAAGTGAAACAGGGTTCATCGGTAATTAATATATCATTGGCTTTTTTTTTTTTTTCAAGAGCCTTCTTTGATGAGGTCTATGGCTCACTGAGCAAAGATAAACAGAGCTTAGCAGTCCATAGACACACCCCTATAGAAGGTCATGCTCAGTATGGCGGCACACATTGCAAACATGTGCAAACATGATTAAACACTTGCCTCAGAGGTAAACATCTTAGTAGTCAGTGTACATATCCCCTGCTCAGCTCAGTGGCATGCCATGTAAACAGATGCAGCTGAGTTCCAATGAGCTTACAAGCAATTGGGTATCCCTTTTGATGTCAGCTACCTCTTCTGTGGACACCAACGTGGTTCTGTGCCTACATGGATGGGATCTGCGGACACAGATACCCATTTGTGCTATTCACTGACCCCAGCTCATTTGCATACAGATCCATGCACAGAACCTGGAAACTACACAGTTCCAAGCCTTGTCTCATTAGCAACCACAGTTCTGTAACATTGTACATACTCCACACAGGGTCCTATAACACATTACTATTACAAACTCACAAATTCTTGTTTTTATACTCTTTTTATATTGTTTTTTCCATAAAGGCAAGTTTGTGCACTGTGGCATACTGTGCAAACATACCCAGGGTATTAAAAGAAATTTAATTATTTTACATTATTTTCCATACATTTCTGTACATATTGTGGATAGTTTTGCACTTATCTGTGTCCACTATGATATTTCTGACACTCTAAGTACACTTTTACAGCCTCTGGTGTCATTTTAACATCCTGTACATGGAATTTTTCCATGTACATTACAGACATCAACACAAGGTTTGCAGGACTGCCTATCTGCTTGCTAGATCACTTCACCACCCTCATTTGCATGCATTTCACCTGCTTATGAGATGATTTGCATGCCACAGACACTTCCATGTTCTCACACTTGTGCATCCCCCTCAGCTCCTTTACTGGATTGCACATCTGCTTACTTTCATGCAAAGAGTGTGCACTATGTCTACATGGAAAATAAGTCTGTAAAGCTTAATTAAATCCCCCTAATATGTTTACAGTTAAATGGCAAATGCCAAATGGCAGAGAAACAAACTCAGATCCTCGAGAGGTCTTCAAAGAGTCTGCCACCAATAAACCTAGAATCAAAAGTCTTTTTCCACCAAACTATATATATATATATATATATATATATATATATATATACACACACACACACACACATATATATATGTATATGTCTCTGTCCTCCTAATTGTAATTGGCAATATATTCCACAACTAACTAACACAACAATGAAATGAATTACCTAAAAAAAATTGTTCCTAAAAGGAGCAACATTGTCCAACAAATTGTTTTTTCTAATTTTCAATTAAATGTGCTCCCTTATTAACACCAATACTAGCTCCAAATAAGTCATTATGCATGCATGTGTATAGCATTATTATATATAGCCCCTTACAACCCTTTAACTAAAGGTATAAAAAGACAAAGCTTCCATCCTATTAGTATAATCTTGCTCTTTCAGTCCTCTAATTTGTCTTGTAAAATATTTTTGAATTCTCTCCGTTCTCTGTATTTGTGTACTACTACAGGAACAAACTCCTGCCCCGTAATCCATTATAGGTCACACAATAGTTTTATAAATAGGCAGCAAATCCTTAGCATCTATGATTGTGATGGTTCTTAGTATATACCCAGTTCACAATAAGAATCTCTAATAATGCCAAAAAATACTGTCAAAATTGAACCTATCTTCAATATTGATACCCAAATCCTTAATTACATTAATCTCCTTTAACAATCATACTTTTTATAACATAAGGATAACAGGCATTATTCACATGAAAGTGCATAACTTTTTTATTCATTTTTTACATTAAATTCTATAGTATTCCCCACTGACTATTTATCAGGACTATCTAAATAAGCTGAAATACACTGCTGATTATTAATTGTAGTAACAACTGATCTAAGTTTGAATGATCAGCATATTTATGAACCCATATATTTGCTGTCAGGAAAAAAACTAAACATAAAAATGCTAAATAAAACCCGTCCAGGCACTGAACCCTGCGGAGCACCACATTTAATCACTTTCTTCTCAGGAATAACATTTCCAACCTTAACCTGACATACCCTTTTAGATAACTAGTTCCTGACCCAGCTTATCACAATTGTATTAACTTTGTACGCTGTCACTCATGTCAAAATTCTCACATGGTGAACAGAGTTAAAAGCCTTACTTAGATTGAAAAACCAACATCAGCTGTCAAACCAGTATCCAAAGAATCCCAATTATTTTGATAGAAAGATAATACATTAATTACATGAGACTACCCCTTAACAAAGCCACATTGAAGCATATCTAATGTATATATTTCATACCATCAAAAATATATTAAGCTATAATTCTCTCAAAATATTTCCCCAAAACAGAAGTTAAACAAATAGGCTTAAAATTCATTACATCTGTTGAATCTCTCTCCTTTGGGATAGGAATCTGTATAGCTTACCTCAAAACAAAAGGAATATAATTAGTTTTAAGTGAATTTTGAAACAAGTATAATAAACATGAAGAAAAGCTCTCAATTACATTAGATAAAAGATAAACATTCATTCCATCAGGAGCGGCTGTGAATTCAGCCTCTAAACAAACATGTTATTATTTGAGTAATGAAGTTATTACAAAACTTAATACAGAAGAACAACATTTTAACTAAGAAAAATATCACAGCTTCAGTTCATTCAATATGAAATTATGCAGAGCGCAAATATTAGGAAAGACATAAGCTGAAAAAACAATAACTTTGTCAATAGTTAAAGAACTGACAAATTACAGTTCATATAGACATTGAGCATACTGAATACACACTTTGAAACAAAGATGACAAAATAACATAGCCAAGACAAAATTTATCTAAGAGTTAAATTTACTATGTTCAGAGAGAAGGAATTAGTAAGACATGTGGGGGAGAATAGTTCAGCCTGGTTTGCCTTCTTTCCTGCAACAGTCAGGAACATGCACACTGACTACCATATTTTAAAAGAGTGGTCAATTATTCCTTGACATTTGCTGAAGATGATAAAAAGTGGTCACCCTAAGCTTTCAGTAAGAATCTAGTTGGTGTGATCTGTGATTAAACAGCTACGAGTGATTTTCCATTCTCTACCTGGTTCTAAAAAAAGTAATGCCTCTTGGTTTGTAGAATTGGATTATAGGTCCAGATGACTGAATAAACTATGGATGCAGTTAGTATCAAACTCAAGGAGGGCAATTATATTGTCTGGGGATTGATATATCCTCTTGCCAGTTCTTTACCACAGTTTCCATGTTAGGTCGTTATGACAGAAAAGTATGGAGTCTATAAATAAGGTGAACAGTAAATGTCAAAGCACTGAGTTGTGTTAAGCTGCTTTGGAAATAGTAATATAAAATAAATGAGGAGAGAAAAAGAGAGAGAGAGAGAGAAAGACTGAGAGAGTGAGAGAGATTTGGCTATTCTTAAAATGATCTTTCCCTAAGATTATCACTGATTCCTAACAGTGTTCATTTGTTTATAGGTTTATTATCTATTTATCTTGAGAAGAGCCATGTGAATCTGGGGCCTATCATGACCAATAATTAGCATAAGCAGAGAATTAGTCCTACAATCAAGTTTTAAAAATGAGGCATTGCCTAAGCAGAAATGTATGGAAGACATATTTAAATAACTTGCATAATTCAGCAAAAATGACTGTGTTAAAAGTTGATCCTCACTTATACTATAAATAATGGCACCAAGGAATAAAACAAGGGCCACTGCTAAACTATGTTGCTCTTGATACCATGTTATGTGTCCATGAAGTGTACATAAGACTCCAAATAGGCTTTAGCCATTCAGAATTTAGTTTCTTTGGTCCTTTGTTAAGAAAAGGGTCTATTTCAGTTTTTCTGCTACTAAAGCAAGTGCCCTGGAATCTGTGGAGCCCCTTACATTTCATCAAATAAAATTGCTGAGTCAATTCACATCTTGATTTGTTCTGACTGATGCTGCCCGATGATTCATTGCTAAATGAAACCCAAAGTTTTGTGAATGACTCCTTTAGGTTCATAGGTTAATTGGTGTGTACTAGGTAAATGGCCCTGGGGCCTTTACAAGCCTAGCCATAGGATTACTCTGGCATAGTGCCACCTGACCTTAGTTCCCAGTGCCTCTGTCGAGTAGAGCCACTTGTGTTATCCCTGGGGTGAATTTTCTGTTTCTCATCCACTCATCAAGATTTCTCTTGAAGAGGGTCAGTGAGGTGCTCTGCTTGACATGTATGGGAAGTCTGTTCCATAGCATGGGCAGCCTCTGGGTTATGAACCTGTCCCTCCAGTATGTTCTGTTAATTGTGGTAATGAGCGTGAGGTCTCTGGAGCATGTGGTGTGGAGGGATTGGGATTTATTTGATGTAGTATTTCTAACAGAGCTGGTGCAGACATGACTTTGTAAGTCAAGCAGAGATCACCTCTAAGAAGGTGATATGAGACAGAGAAGTGTTGGTGTTTTTTGAGTCTGTTCATATAGGACAAATGTTTAAGGCCTAGGATCCTCTTTGTGAGGTACTTTTGCAGTCTCTCCAGTTGTTTCAGGTGTTTAGTGAGGTACATGCCAAATGGGGCATTGTACTCGATGACTGACTTAATGAGGGAAGAGTAGAGGGAGACAATGACCTCTTTCTTCCGGGATGCAAAACCCTTAGTAATGAGATGTGCCACAAAGAAGGACTTTCTGACCACAGTGGCAATGAAGTGATCAAAAGAGAGATTGCTGTCAACCTGTGTTCCCAGATTTCTTATAACATCTTCTGTGCTCATCAATGTGGCTATTCATGGGAACTGGGTTTTTCCCAAAGGGGATAACAACACATTTTTTGGCACTGACCTTAAGGCCATGGTTCTGACACCAGTCTTTGGTCACAGTGAGGCCATTCTGTATGATGTCAACATCACTTGGGGAGTTAATAATAGCTCACAACTTGCAATTGTCCGTGAACTGTGTCAGCCAGAGTCCCTTCATGTTGCCCTGGACTTCAGAGAAGTAGATACCAAACAGGAGAGGACCCAAGACCAAACGCTGTGGGACTCCACTCGTGACTAATCGGCAGTCTGACTTGGTGTCAGCTACTTCCACACTGTGTGTTCTATCTATACCTGGTCATACTGCTTATATAATATCTTACCGGTAGAAATGGACTATAAGTTACCATGTGAAAATATGTAGATGGTGTCACTTTAATTTCTCTTTATGCTTTTTTTATACCTAGAGGGGAACTGATCCCATTCTTATGTCAAGGCAAGATTAACATTTGTGAAACTGGTATAACTTCAGTCTTTGGTATTATCAAAGAATGTTCTTCTTAGTGCCTGCAACGTGACCAGAATTGCCTTCTTCTACAGGTCATACAGGATTGCATGTATTGGAAGTGTATTTAAGTACAATTGTTTATTTTTTTATTAGTCCTGCTGTTCCTGTAACTACTACTGGAACTATATGGGTATCTTTATTCTGTATTGCTCTAATTTCTGCTTGCAAATCCTGGTATTTTACAATTTTGTATCTCTCTGTATGCAGCACAATATAATACATGGCTTCCCTTGGTTTAATTTCTCCAAGTCTTTTGGGTTTCTAATATCATCACTGGAATGGACTCACTTCTATGTCTGAAAACAAAACAAAAGTAATTTAGAAAGCCCAAGTCAGAACAGAAGTTGAAAGGACTAATGAGAAACAGAGTATAAAGGATTAGTCCAGCTAAAATTACTTTAGCTAAACAATCTAGAAGACTCTCTCTCTCTGATGTACTCATGCAGGAGGAATAAAGATGCCAGTTGAAGTTTCAAGAAGCTTATTTAATTAGGAAGGTTGATGGATGGATGTTTTTGTTGTAATACATTACATTGGTCTATATCAGAACAATAAAAGTGCATATGTGCGACTACATAAAAGTTGACATATAATACACGAAAGCTGTAAATAGTGAATGGCCACATAATCAAATGTTTTCCTTGCGAAAAAATTCACATGGCTGTTCAGAAAAAAATAAAAAATTAAAAACCATGATGAGGTGGGGGGCTTCGCTCCCTCCCCCCACATCCCCTAATGTGTGGGGCTGTGCCCCCCACACAACCCCTAACTAAATATACCAACTTTGAGATTGCGCTATAGCGAAGGAAAGGGCAACTCCATGTAGTTGGCCAACTATCTCCTTGCCGTGTGACATATTCATCGAATCACTTAAATGCGGTTCGATGAATATGTGTCGCTCTTTTCGTGTTTGCTCAAAAGCAGTTTCGTACTTCTAATATAGACCCCATTACATTCAACAGGGTAATTATTTAAAAGGAAGCTGCCAACAATTTTGGGAGAGTCCAGGAGACCTCATTGGAGAAACATCTGGGAAATGGCAAATTATGTAGCCAATCTCAAAGCTTAGAGGTTAGTCCCTGATTTGAATATTCCTGATATACTCATGACAGCTTAAATGGTCAGAAGCCTGTGGAACCTCATTCTTCATTAAACAATTTATTTTTATTTTTAACAACCTTAAGGAGAATTCAAGCATGACTGTACCATGAAAAAACACTATAGAACTATATTTAATAAAACACTTTCACAGGATCTTCATCATGTCTATCTAATACAGTGGTTTGTACAGTGGTTTACAGTTTGATCTTTGAAAATGTCTTATTTTATGAGGCTGCGGATTGACTTTATTAACCTGATTGTATCACATGTGATTTGTAAGGCTGCACTTGCCTTTATGTTGCTCATACTCATTAAAACACATTATGAAAACATTTTTTTACAGAATCATTTCCAGTCTGACTTATCCTTATCAATGCTTGTATTGCATTTGATATGAGAGACTGTGCTCAGTTTTATGAGGCTCATATTTCCTGAAATATATTACAAACTTCTCTTCTCTTGTTTGGCAAAAAAGATTATAGTGCCTGTTTTAATAGGCTCATATAGATGATTTTTTTTGACTGGTTCCCACTCTGTCCAAATGAAGACAGACATTTTTATATGCAGGCAAGCAAGTCACTTAGAGCCACACTTGGTGACTCCCATTTTTTGAAAAATACACGCATCCAGAGAAATAGCTTAAACTAGAAATAAACCACAGTGCTCATTTTTACAGAGCCTGTGGATGTGCCCAAGTTGAAAGAAAATATAAGTATGGTTTGGGGCCTCAGAACTTTTTGTGCCCATGGAGTGAAAATCCAACAAGTGGTGAACTGCAGACTATACAAAACCTTTACAAAACTAAGTAGCTCATATCTTGTTTGAGCATTGGCAAGCTGTGCCAATAGTGTAATGGCACAGCAGAGTTGAGTGGAGGCCTTGCATAATAATTTTCATTGTACTGCAAATGACATAAATTTTGTTTCACTGAGGGCTAGTAGCTACAACATATATACCTGGTGATTGTGGGATATCCACAGTGAGGAGAAACATTCCTCTGGTCTCACAGTGTGGTTGTATGGTATTCTAGCCTGTGGATCTAGCAGCTACAGAGGACTCTTCGGTTCAGATTCTTCCTCTATGTTCCAGGTGGTGAAGTCAGTGCAAAAGAGGGCTAGAGAGCTTTATGCCTGGCTACATAAAGGGCTGAAAACTGTGAAGGGTCAGGTAGAAGGTCAGCCAGCCAATCTCCTGAGAGACATAATAGCACCATGGGGCTGTAGGCAAGGTTAAGTGATGTACGAGGCTGATATAAGCTGTCTATGGGTGTTGAATATCAATCAAGCTAGGGAACTGTTGTTTAGCTCCCTTTTTTGCAATACATACAAAGAAAGGAAAACCAATGTCTCATTCCCAAGTAGGGTATCATTAGAGTTCATTTAATTAGTACTTTTTCAATCTCTGATATTAGCTAAGAGTGCTATTTTCAGCACCAACAATGTACCAAAAATTCCCTCCTTCTGTAATTTATATGGCTTCTCCCTTTCTTAATTTCACTAAGACTTTTGGGTTTCTAACACCATGATGGGAATGAACCCCATTCCTATGTCAAAGTATGATTAAAGTTCATGAAATTAGTGTTGTTTCAGTCTTTGATGTTAGCCAAAAGTGCTCTTTGCAGCACCGGCAATGTGCCCAGTATTGACTCCTTCTGCAGTTCATAATAAGTTACATGTATCGGTAAAATATTTAATTACAATTGTAAATTCTTTTTTATAAAATCCATTGCCCCTACTACTATGGGAACTGTCTGTGTATCCCTTTTCCACATTACCCTCATTTCTGCCTGCAAATTCTACTATTTTATGACCTTGTGTCTGTCTGCATGTAGGACACTGTGGTCACTGAGTATAGAAATGTCAATGATCAATGCTACTTTTGTCTTCCTTTCATGGACTACTATATTTAGTTTTCTCGCATCTATGTTTTGAACTGTTGGTAATGGGTAATCCTATGTGATATAAACCATCATTTTCTATAATGCTTTGTGGCTTATATTTCCAATGTTTTTCAGCTACTTCAATATTATAATGTTTACACAATCCCCAGTGCAGCAATCTTGACAGATTATTATGCCTTTTAGTATACAGTCCTTCTGCCATTAGTATAACACAACCAGCAACAAGATCTGCAACTGTTATCAATTCTGCTTTACAAAACCTACACTTGTCTGTTTCTCCCACATGATTAATGGACTTTGTAAACCAATGTGTATATAGTCCACTATCTTGAGCTGCCAATATTAGCCTTTCGTCTTTTGGTTTAAATTCATCTCTCCTTAACCATTCGTGCATTCAATCCTGATCAACATGAGGTTTTTCCAAGAGTTTTCTATACTTGCAAATATATTTATGCATTTTCCATACTGTTTTGCCTTCTCATATGATCTTTCATGTTATATTCTTTCTTTTGTTTTTTTGGCACTTTCAGTTGCTTCCTGATTTTTATCTACTTCTGATTTGATTTCCATTCCAGTTTGACGCCAATATGCTTCTGCTAAACTAAGCAGGGAAGTAATCTTAGATATATTCTCCTCATGTTTTAAAACTTTCATTATGTTTGGATTTTCTGAGGTCAGCATGCAGTCCTATGATTGCAGAGCTATACATGTAATCAGTTTCGAGGAGGGCCATACCCACTACAGAATGGGAAATATATAATTTTGGTATACACTATTTTTTATAAATCATTTGATTAGCATGAAGCATCCTTCTTGTTTTCCTGCTGAACCAATCCAACACCTTTTGGGTCCTGTCAATCACTCCAAAACTATAACTTTGTACAGGAAGAGCAAATTGGTTTATAGCTTGGACTTTGTTCCTAGATGTCATTGCTGTTTTCAGTATTAATTTTAGTCTTCTAAAATATTCCTTACTAAGTTTTATTCACATTTGTTCATGTTCTATTGTTAATCCTTCATCATTTCCCAAATATTTATGCACTCCATCTTGCTCAAGTTCTTTTATATCACATTCCTGTCTCTAGCTGATGTTTTCATTGTGCTGGAGCTTTTCTGCTTTAAAGGTTGCTTTTCCACATTTATCATGAAACTGACATTCTTACATCACCTGAAAAAGTTTTGACCACTTGCAGTTATGCTTTCAGTTCCTCATCTGATGAGCTATACAGTTTTAAATCATCCATAAAAAGAAGATGAGAAGTCTTTACACATTGTTGTTTTCTAGGAGATAAATTGTAGCCATGACCTAATCTGTCAAATGCTTAAAGAGTTAAGTGAAAGACAAATGAGCAGCAGTGACAATGAATCACCCCGGAATATCCCCCTTTGAATTTTTATCCCTGGAACAATAACTTGCCCTTTATCATGGCTTAACTGCAAAGTGGTTTGCCACTGTTTCATGGTTGCTATAATGTAATTGGTCAGTAGTGGGTATATTCTACACATTTTTTAAGCAGTCTTTTATCCATGAATGTGGGACACTGTGACATGCTTTTTTATAGTCTATCCATGCCATACTTAGATTATTTCCTTTTTTACAGTTCTCCATCACTATGCATGAGTTTTCCTCTAAGTGACTATAGACTCTGTCAGCATCAGTTCCAGTTTATAGTTTATACATCGGCAGAAGGCAAGTTACTGGTCTATAGTATTTAGGATAGCTTGCAGGCTCTCTCTTAAGTAGGAGTACTGTTTTTTCTGTTGTTAATCAGGTTGGTGTCTGTTCGGGGTAGTCATATAAATAGTTCTTAACTCATGGCTAAGTCTTCATGTAAATATGTTAATACATTTTTCCAGAAGATAGGTACTGCACCTGGACCTGGGGTTTTACAACTAGGAGCTTTTCTTAACTTTGTTTCAATTTCTCTGGCCATTACTTCATTCCATTTCATATACTGTACATTTGAACTTCATATGGCTTCTCACTTTTTCATTTCTCCAAGTCTTCTGGGTTCATAGTACCATGACGGGAATGGATCCCATTCCTGAGTCAAAGTATGATTTAAAATTCTTGAAATTAGTATTGGTTCAATCTTTGATGTTAGCCAAAAGTGCTCTTTGCAGCACCTGCAATGTGCCTAGTAATGACTCCTTCTGCAATTTGTATGGAGTTGCATGTATTGGTAACATATCCAAGTATGATTATAAATTATTTTTTATAAGACCTGCTGCCCCTGCTACTACTGGAATTGTCTGGGTATACTTCTACATTGCCCTCATTTCTACCTGCAAATCCTGATATTTTATGACTTTGTGCCTCTCTGTACACAAGACACTGTAGTCACTGGGTGTAGCGATTTCAGTGGTCAATGCTACTTTTGTCTTCTTTTCATGGGCCACTATATCTGGTTTTCTCGCATCTGTCTTTTGAACTGTTGGTAATGAGTGATCCCATGTGATGCTTTGTGGCTCATGTTTCCAATGTTTTTCAGCTACTTGAGTATTATAATGTTTGCACAATCTCCACTGCAACAGTTTTGCCACATTATTATGCCTTTCAGTATACAGTCCTTCTGCCATTAATATGCCACAACCAGCAGCAAGGTGTGCAATTATTTCCAATTCTGTTTTAAAAAACTACATCTTTATATAAGATATATAAGACAAGATATAGCATCATCCTGTGGCATATTTTCTTGAATCTCATCCTGTGTCATCCATTGCTCTGTTATATGGGAACTTACTGGCCTTATATGGGAACATCTGTCTGTTTCTCCCACATATTCTATGGACTTTGTAAACCAATGTGTATGTAGTCCACTATCTTGGGCAACTAATATTAACCTTTCATCTTTTAGTTTGAATTCGCCTCTCCTTAACCATTCTTGCATTTGATCCTGATCAACATGAGATTCTTACAGGAGTTTTCTATACTTGCAGCTATATTTATGCATTTTCTACATTTCTTGTCTTTCAATCTGATCCTTCACCTTATATTATTTCTTTTGTTTTTGGCACATTCAGTTGTTGCCTGATTTTTATTTACTTCTGGTTAGATTTCCATTCCCACTTGACGCCGATATGCTTCTGGTAGACTAAGAAGGGAAGTCATCTTAGATTTAGTCTCCTCATGTTCCAAAATTTTCACTATATTTGGAACTTGTGAGGTCAGCAGATATGTATGCAGTCCCATGACTGCAGATCTATACATGTAATCAATTTCAAGGAAGCCAATACCTCCTTTGGAACAGGGAATATATAATCTTGGTATGCACTGATTTTTTATAAATCATTTGATGAGCATGAATCATCTTTCTTGTTTTCCTGTCTAATCTATACAACACCTTTTGGGGCCAGTCAATCACTCCAAAACTGTAAGTTAGGACAGGAAGAACAAATTGATTTATAGCTTGAATTTTGTTCCTAGATGTCAAAGCTGTTTTTGGGATTATTTTAAGTCTTCTAAAATATTCCTTGCTAAGTGTTATTCACATTTGTTCATGCTTTATTGTTGATCCTTCATCAGTTTCTAAATATTTATGCACTCCGTCTTGTTCAAGTTCTTTTATATCACATTCCTGTCCCAGGCTGATGTTTTCTTGGTGCTGCGGCTTTTCTGCTTTAAAGATTGCTTTTTCACATTTACTAAGATCAACTGACATTCTTATATCATCTGAAAAAGCTTTGACTACTTGCAGTTGTGCTTTCAGTTCCTTATCCTATGTACTATACAGTTTAAAATCATTAACAAAGAGAAGATGAAAAGTCTCTACACTTTGTTGCTTTCTGGGAGCCAAATTATAGACTTGACCTAATCTGTTAAGAACACATCTTAATGGGTTACCTGGAATAATAATGTGTCCTTTATCATGGTTTGCCACTGTTTCATAGTTGTTGTGATGCAGTTTATCAGTGTAGGGTGTATTTTATACATTGATAAGCATTGTTTTATCCATAAATGTGGGATACTGTCAAATGCTTTTTTGTAGTCAATCCATGCCATACTTAGATTCTTCCCCTTTTTCCAGTTCTCCACTATGACATTATTTAACAAGAAATGATCCTTTGTTCCATATTACTTTCTTTTATTGCCCTTTTGTTCTATTACCATAATTGAGTTTTCTTCTAAATGACTATAAACTCTGTTGGCATCAATTCCATTGTATAGTTTATATGTCATTAGAACGCAAGTTATTGGTTTATAATTTTTAGGGTAGCTTGCAGGTTCACCCTTAAGTAGTCATTATTTTCCTGTTGTTAGCCAGGTTGGTGTCTGTTTTGGGTGCGCATATAAATAGTTATTATTCATAGCTAAATCTTTGTGCAAAGATGTTAATACTTTTAATTAACCAGAAGTTAGGTACTGCATCTGGGCCTGGGGTTTTCCAATTGGAGACTTTTCTTAACTTTGTTTCAATCTCTCTGACTGTTACTTCATCCCATTTCATATCCTGTACCTTTGAACTTCTTATTCTTTCTTTTACTTCTTCTATCCAGTTAGCATATGTGTTATGTTCCACAGGATCTTTATAAATACTTCTCCAAAATGTATCCATTTCTTCTTTTTTTTTTGGTGACCTTTCAATTCCTTTTACCTTGTTTCCCAATTCTCTATAAAGCTTTTTTGGGTCATCAATAAATTGTTTATTTTGTACTTTTCCTTTATATTTATTTGTGTATCTTCTAAGTTTTTCTGCCTGTGCTTATATTTTTAGTTTATTACTTTCAATAGTGCATGATAAATACTGATCAGTTATAATACTGTGTATTCCTTTTGTCACATCTGTTTTTCTAGTTTTGTTGATCTGTTCTCACTTCTTTACTTTTCTAACAGTGACATGTATTGTCTTAATTGATTTATAGTTTTCTCAATCCAATACTTCATGATGGTATTCAATTTTTCTCTTCCTTTCCCTTACTACCTTGTGTTCTTGTGGTGGCACTTTATAAGTTATTAATTTAGCTGCACTGTAATATATCCTGTTTACTTCTGTTATATTGCATGGATCTCTACGGACAGTCCTAATTACTGTGTTCATTTGTTTTATCAGACTTCTGACTTTTGGGGTTTTATTGACCTTCTGCTGTCAATTTCTTTCATTAATCTTAAGATACTGTCTATCTTTATTAAATCAAGCAACTCTTCTCTTAGCTCATTTTCTTCTAAACTGAGGGCACATATTTTGTTCTCCATTTCTTGAGGGCATTCTATAGAAAGATTTATAGATACTATCTTAACTTGCAACATTTTCTGTATATACTGTTGATAATCAATATCTTGTTATTGTATTAAAGCCAACAACCTGTAATGTTGTTTACTATTGCTGCAACTTTTTATCTCTATCATGTACATGATGTGGAGCTTTCCTTCCCGGGCATCTGCTGGAATAGGACCTGCGTCCAGCCAGAATTTCCTGGTAAACAAATGTAAATAAATAAATACATTATAGCATCTTCCTGTGGCACATTCTGTTCAATTTCATCCTGTGTCATCCATCGCTCTGTTATATGGGAACTTACTGGTCTATCACTCCTCAACATTGAGTGCATCAGAGTTTCCACAGTTTCCTGTTCCTTCCCTTGCTGTCCAGCTTCAAGTGAACATTCATACTGGTTTCCTGTGGAAGGCTCCAAAATATCTTCATATGGCAACTGACCAAATTGCTGCTGGAATTGCTGCTGTTTTGGTTGTGTTGTGGGTTTCTTCATTAAACATCACTAATCCTCTCATTGGTGACTCCCAGTGACTTTTTGGTATTCAAGTTTTATTTTTGCTGGTTATTCTTTGTGTTTTATGATTAAAGTTCATGAAATTAGTATTGTTTCAATCTTTGATGTCAACCAGAAGGTCTCTTTGCAGCACTCGCATTGTGCTCAATAATGACCCTTCTGCAATTCATATGGGGTTACATGCATTGGTAGCATATCTAAATATGATTGTAGATTATTTTTCATAAGAACTGTTGCTTCTACTACTATTAGGATTGACTGGCTATCTTTCTTCCACATTACTCTCATTTCTGCCAGCAGATCCAGATATGTTATGAGTTTGCATCTCTCTGTATGGAAGACACTGTAGTCACTTGGTGTGGTGATTTCAATAATTAATGGTACTTGTGTCTTCTATTCATGGATAGCTATATCTGGTGTTCTAGCATCAATTATTTTGAACTGTTGGTAATAGGTGATCCCATGGGATGTAAACTTTATTATTTTCTATGATACCTTGTGGGTCATGTTTACAGCATTTTTCAGCCACTTCAGTACCATAATGTTTGCACAATCCCCAGTGCAACAGTCCTGCCACATTAGTATGCCTTTCAGTATACATTCCTTCTGCCATTAGTATGTCACAACCAGCAACAAGGTGAGCAACTTTTTCCAATCCTGTTTTACAAAACCTACATTTGTCTGTTTCTCCCACATGTTCAATGGACTGTGTAAACCAACATGTACATAGCCCACTATTTTGGACCACCAATATTAACCTTTCATCTCTTGGTTTGAATTTGCCTCTCCTTAACCATTCCTGTATTCATTCCTGTGTGAAAAGTATAATGTACAGTAACTAACTGTCTGTCTCTCAAGGAATTGCTTAAATAACTGTTTGCACAATTCCAGTAGCAAATGTTTTGATACATTTTGATAAAGATATGGAAAGGTGGCAAATCTGAATAATCTTTTTAGTTTGATTTTCTTTCTAATGTATTACATTATGAAATAATTGTTGAGCATACGACTGACTACATGCTTTTGCCTGTACTTCAGCTTTCATTAAAGTCCTCTTACATGATTCAGTCTGCTATACCATTATGTTTTCTATGTAATAAAGCCAACAATTATTATTATATGTTGCATCTAAAAAGAAGGTGTCACTGACAGTTGACAGTCATAAATTAAGGTGGTCCACAATTAAAGATTCACAAAGAATATAATTAGGTTTGCAACTGTTAGCTTTATAAAAATAAAAAATAAAATCTAATGCAGAGACAGCATTCATCATGCAGTACTAATAGTAAATGGAAATCCCTTTACCAAACCACAGCGTATATGAAATTTGCTGACTGATTAATTTAGCAACAATTTCACCCCATCACCCCCAGTTCATTCCAGAAATTGCCATTTACCATTTATCTCCAACTGTCACTAAGGAACAGTTCATCACTGCCCTTTCCAAAGCTAAAAACACTGCATCATTGAGTCTGATAATATCCCAGGATGCTTCCTAACTAGTTTGAAACACACCCTGTCAGGAGCACTAGAATCTGCATTCAACCACAGCTTCCAGATAGGCTTTATCCATAAGGAATGGAGGGCTGCAAAAGTAAACCTTCTACACAAAGGTGGACCCTCACATCAGATCCATAATTTGGACTAGTCTTATATGTAAAGCTGTGGAAAGAGTTATCTTGGACCCGAAAAACAAAAACATAGGAAATGTTCAAACACAGGACATATCCCAGTTTGGTTTTATCAAGGACAGGTCATGCCTATTAAACCTGAATGACTTCTTCTAGAGCCATGGACAAGATAAAATAGTGCCTACCTTGATCTGACAAAGGCATTTGACATAGTATTTAACTAGTGTATTATACATAAACTCACAAATTTAGGCGTAAATTCCTATGTCACCCAATGGAGAGCCAAATGACTCATAAATAAGTCATGGTGGGGAAATCTACTTCCACTAAGGAGCCTATTTATTAGTAGTGTCCCACAGGGCTTAGTACTGGGACCTGTCCTATTCAGAATATACTTCATTGAAGTCACTATAAATATATAAGGCCTTTAGCTGGTCAAATGTGTTGTCAACTGCAAGCTGGTGCAATCATTGAATCCCCCAAAGTTGTAGATATCCTCCAGGAAGTTCTGACACAGACAAATAACTGGTGCAAGAGCCATGGCCTAAAACTCATGCATAATTACACCTCTTGGGAAGACAATAACACCCACTAGTAAGGGACTTGGGAACTTAGTTGACAATAAGATGACATTTTATCATCACATGTCCTTGGTGGTGAGTAAATACATCTGTGTGACACAACTTATAAGCAAGAGAGTGACATCCAGATCTAAGGAGATCATAGTCCCACTATACTCAGCCCTCTTTAGACTAATAGTCCAGTAAAATGCTCCCTTCAGCATGTACCTAACCAGGCACATTCAACAGTTGAAGTGGTCACAGTGGTTCCCCATTAAAAGAATACAGGGAACAAATAACATGCCCTGTGAAAACTGCCTCAAAGTCCTGTCCCTGTACTCAGTCTCCTACACACTACTGAGGGCTGATGTATACCTAACCTACAAGGCATTCACTGATCCAGTCCTGACAGATCTGCTACAAATTCACAAAACAAACAGCACTAGAATTACCTGTTCTAAGGATCTAAACCTTATTTGTGACTTGAACAGACTATTTTGCTGGGACAGGTACATATCTCAAACATTTCACCTTCTCTGGAACAGACTCCACATTCATGTGAAGCAGAGTATTTGCTAAGCCTATTAAAAGGAAACTGAATCAATAGAGGGTGATTTGCAAATAAACCATGGCTTATCACCAGTGCCCCTTACAGACATGGGCAGCTTGTAGGTGCCATAAGAATCAGATATATGCGAAAGCCATTCCATTCCATCGGTATTGCTAATTGGGAAAATTGTGCATGAATGGTTAGGCTTAAAAAGGCTCTATGTCTATTAGCCATGTAACCTCCTATGATCCTATGATGAACACACTATCGTAAAACAAATTAAGATGCCATGTTGCAACATTTATATCACCCTTACAACCACCAGTTAACATGTAACTGTCGAGGCCTAGAGTCTTAGAATATGCACCAATGACCATCAAATTGCATGCAAGGAGTTACTAGTCTTAAGAGTACTTAGTAAATGCACCTTGCTGCCTCAAACAATACTTTTTCAAGGAAAGTTTACTCAGCACAACTGCAGCTCAAAGTTACAATCACTGACAACCCCAGATTTCATCCACTGTAGACTAAGCCTAATACATTCCACTGCAGTCTTTCCAAGAGTAATTCAAACTTGTTATTCTATTGCACACAATATTTTCAGAAGAATTTAAAAACGCACCTTATTTGTCTTTACCGTAATGCTTCCATCTGTCAGACTTTTCTCTCTGACATTGAAAACAACTGTTTATCATTGAAGTTAGACAACCATTAAATATATTGTATTAGCAGTAGCTTGAACAGCAAGGGTTTTTATCTCTCTAAAGTTGTGTCAGCAATTGTGATTGTTACAACTCAATGTCCAAACTTTATTCTTCCTTTACTCTTGTTTCCTGACTGTCCTTTTATGGACACAGGAGGCTTTGCTTTAAATTTTCTGCACTTTACTGGCTGGGATATTTTTATTGTAGGTTCTTTCTGGCTTGTTCTTATACAAGAAATCTGCTCTACAAGTAGACTTTTTTTATGTCCCTAAAGTTGTGTCAGGAGTTGTTACAACAGTAGCTCTTAATATTTGACCTTTGTTTTTCATTTTTCTTGTTTCCTGACTGTCCTTATAAGGACTTAGGAGACTTTCATTAAAATTTCTGCATATTTATGGGAGGCTGTGTGTATTACACATTCTTCCTGCCTTACTCTTATAAAAGAAATCTGCTCTACAAGCAGACTTTGGCTGGTATTGATAGTCAGTTACACAAATACATTAAGGCTTTCAGAACCATGTGCAAGAAAGTGCAGCCAAGCTGTGAATTATAGAGGACATCTACACCAATGCACAGTGACCTTGAATGCAGTTATGCAAATGAGCAAATAATGAGACAGAAATTAGGATAAATGTAAATCATGGTATACTAATAAAGTTTGGTTTACACAATTTGCAATTCATAGTCAATTTTTGCTGTTTTTCTGCACTGGTCGCAAAAAAAGGGAAGCATCACCAAATCTATCAGAATTACAGTCAGTGGAAACACTATCAACTGCTGAAAGCTTTGCTGATTCTAGGTTAGGATTGCATGTCTTGGCCAGGGCAAAACCACTTGCTCCCAATGGAACTCATGCTTAGAGAAGGCAAAAATATAAGCATCATTATAACATTGATAATTAGAACATCCTTGATAGGTTTGTGTAGACAAGCCCTGGGATTCATGAAGCTCGGCGCAAGGCTGGTGTTAGGCTTGCACCGACTGTGTGGCATGTAGATGGTGCAGTAGCACCAAATGCATATTAATGAAGGCGTGCTGCTGCTACAGCCACGTGCATAGGAAATGAGCGCGAGTGCATAGGGCATGTCGAAGTGCCACACGGAGGCGTGGAAATGTCAGCTGTCGATGTGCAACCTAAAATGCTTGAATATAACAATTTGCCTGCAATAGTAATCACACCTGTCAGTGTCTGTGGATACTGAAACATATGCAAAGCATGCAAGACAGTTCTTGCAAACACAAAATTAAGAAGCAAACAGAAATGCACGGTAGGGAATATTGAGTCTCCATCCCTCGGACAAATGACATTGAAAACCGTGTGCCCATATTCTAATGCAGTGCAGATAGTTATAACCAAGTGGAGGTGAAACGCATCATGTTAGCCCACCGCCAATAGCTACATCTATCCCAATGGTCAGGGTTACCAGCTGTCCCACATTGTGAGGGATAGTACACAGCTGGGCAGATGTGTCCATGCCAAAACCATGACAAATGTAAATATGTAGCGACAATATGACAGAATTATATCCCACAACACATGTAATAGTCACATACAATAGGTATGTCCATATGTAACATACCACATGTGGCAAGAAATAGAATAAGCAAGAAAACAAAACAGAAAGAGCATATAAACTGCTACAACAATAAGCTAACATGTAGACAGAAAGGAAAAGTATTATTCGTAGTGCTGACCGTGGGTATGTGTTGTCCTGTAAAATCAGATATGTGTCCGGAATATATCCCATCCTGGACATATGAAAAGGTGGCACCCTACCAATGGTCAGAGCAGTCGGTCAAAATCCACCCATATGCGGTCCAAGCAGTACTTGTCAGGATGTTTCACAGTTGAACGGGTATTACCAGGGTGTACCAACCATGTCATGAAAGTTAAGTATGGGCGTGTACCTATGTGCGTGATGTACAGCATGTGGAAGGTGAAACATGCCAGGGTAGTCCACACAACCATACAGGTACCTGACATATGTAGTGTATGCAATGTGTTCCCTTGACCGTGTCATGGGTCATCAACCAAAGAAGTGATGGATGAAGTGTCAGGAATATGTGCATGGGGGGGTGGGTAATGGTATAATCCACAAAGGCGAGACTGTGTTGGATGCAGAACAGGTGAACTGGAAATGTATGAGGGAGCAGCAGGTGAATCAGAAAGAAACACAAAGAACAAAGATACACATCTGCAATACAACCTGACAGGCCATACTGTAGAACACAATCACACAAACATATGAATATTAAAATGTGCGATACAAATGTACAGAAACGTCACCGGCACATACCCACAGAATGGTCTGGATGGAACTGGCCCATCCAAATGCAACACACCTGGATGCATAATTGAATACCCATCATCCCCTCCACAGCACACAACCCACCCCCATACCTGAACATCCACCAAATCCAGCCATATTCGGCCTACTAGCTTGGCGCAGCCATATCTACACATAGTGACCACTACTCATATGTAGTAGGCAGTGTCACCCTAGGCACTTTCAGGATTGCAAACTATGTATCCCTTGCTTGTAAAACCCCAACACATTTTTGTAAAGCCAAAAGAATGGACGGTATTGGTCTTGTTCAATTTTTGGATATCCCTCATGGGATAAGTAACCTGTGTAAACATCAGACTGGGTATCAGGACACAATGTCCAGTCTATAGACATCCAGACAC
This sequence comes from Protopterus annectens, assembly GCF_019279795.1. NCBI lineage: Eukaryota > Metazoa > Chordata > Ceratodontiformes > Protopteridae > Protopterus > Protopterus annectens. The sequence goes on along the minus strand of NC_056732.1, from coordinate 763,264,757 downwards.
AAGTTGAATGTACAGTTGTGGTGCAAGAGACTGTCCATCCCTAGACGGTCATGCAGAACCTACTACCCAGGATCAAACACCTGCCCGTAATGCACGTCCCCCCACATGAATAATCGAGAGAATATATTGTAGACATTTGCATAGTGGCACTTGGAAATAGGGTGATTAAGGTGCTGACATGAACAGGTAACCTCATGACACACTGTGTGAGGGACAGTCACTGTTTGGTTAGGTGTGTCCTGACCAACAATGATACAATGGCAAATGTCCTGTGATTGTAGGAAATAACTATGTACCATACTTCATGTAACAGTTGCCTAAAGCAGTCATGTCTGGATATAAAATACGTAATTCGTACAAGAAACAGACTAAGCAACTAAAGTGCTAAAGGAATAGGCTCTCAGTTAGGAAAATATTGAATGTTCTAAACCCTATACTGACCATGGGTATGTGTTGGCCTAAACAATCTGGTGTCTCCAGAATATATCCCATCCTGTACATATGAAAATGTGGCAACCCTACCAATGGTCAGAGCATTCACATAATAACTGGCCAGCCTCTTAATCACTCACAATGCCAGTGACCTTTGGAGGAAAGGTGTTGAATGAGAATGACTAATGACAAGAATTAAGAGTAATAGATGCATTTAACTGCAGAAAATAAGTAGTAATACGAATCCGTCAACACATTCCAAGTTAATAGTACTAATATTGCAGAAGTGTCCATGATTGTCTCTGATTTGTCATTGCCTTGTCCCTGTCACTGCTGAAATTAGTCCTCGAGTATCACAAAGGTCCGTACACATATGTACACCAACCAACTGTCACATTTGTTGACAGGACTATTGCATACCTGTAGTGAATTCATAAGTGATGTCCAGAATAATATTCATCGTATATATGAATGAATGAAATAGTCAAATGTGAAGAGAAACACCAGTGGAACCCCCCCCCACCCTGTATCATGCAGTGGAACCACCCTCCCACCCTATATTATGTAGTGCCGACCTAATAATGTGGTCAGAGGTGCCCAAACCCCAGCGTCTGTAAACGCAGGTAGAATGTTAAAATTGGGACCAACTCTGTCCTTGTGCTATGACTGACATTTGAACAGGTACAGGGCAGTTCTAGTCACCAGTCAGACAAACCTAAACCCGGACCAGCACAAGAACACCCTGACAATCAAACATACATATGTGCCAGGACTATAAGCGTTGGAGTTTTGAATATCCTTTGAGTGAGTAGACATGCAGCACGGGTCCAGAGCAGTAGGGAATAGGGAATGTTGGAAGTGTAGTACTGTGGTTTTCCCAGCAGGAGAATGGATGCCTGCTGTGTAAGTGAAGCAGTGAGGCATATGTTAGGGTAGCTATGAACCATGGGTATACATATAAATGAGGCAGAACACCAATAGTGTAGTGGTTAGAGCATCCGCCTACTGTAAAGGCGTTCCCGGTTCAAGTACGACTATAGCACATATCAATTTATTGTTTAATGAATGCTTCTGTGCTGTAAAGCTAACATTTAAACATGTAAAGGTGAACGCATGTTTTGCATGGGGCCGTTAACCGGATTCCTTCAATCAAAGTGGTACTGTCATAAGGAATAAGGCACATGTAAGCACAAAGAAGTGGCAGTAAACATATGTAAATCACAATAAGGAGATGCAAGTGCACCTGCGTGGGTGTAAGCAGCTTTTAGCATTGAAAATGTATGTTGTTTTGTACAGATGTAACATATATATATATATATATATATATATATATATATATATATATATATATATATAGATATATAGATGTGTGTATAGATAAATATCCACAGACATAAAAGAAATATGCAATTATATATATATATATATATATATATATATATATATATATATATAATATGCAATTATATATATCTATATATATATATATATATATATATATATATATATATGATGAACGCCGAAAGACGAAAGCATACATAAGGGATGTGAAGGGAATCTAGAGCAACTAAGGTATTATAAAGTGCTTGCAGCGTATGTCAGATAAAGCTGCACAAGAGTGAGTAGAGCACCGCTATTCACACCAGAGGCAGGGTTATACCAGAGGCTATAATATCGTTGAAGTGCTACGTCAACATTATACACAGACAGAATGTAGTTCATGTTGTGGCCACCTACACTTGTAACCCACAAATTGTTCATAATCCATAACACCAGGAAAGGCACATATGTGCAATTATAAATGGAGCGAGACCCTGTGAATACACGAGGCGGTACAAAATGTGTGTAGAGCCACAATGTCCTGGAGAGGGCAATGTGTAAAGGTGTGTCATGGCTGCGATATCAGGTGGATAATGGCTGTTACACGTGGAAACTCAACACGGGTGGGCTGGAGAAACTATGACTATGCGATTATGGACACAGGAGTGCTAGGGTTGGTTGCGCCGGTTGCAATGGAGCGGCCCGCGGAGGTCAGCTAGTATGTAGGTGTGATTCCCAGCTAGAGCGTCATCTGCGTGGAGACATACGTGAATGGGTGTACCATCATTGGAGGTTGTGCATCAGGGCTGGCAGCCCGGCACGTAAAACTTATCTGCCAACCATTAGCGGACCAGAGTACTGCTGTGGCGACTCCAAACCGGGAAAAGCAGAAAGACAGAACTACATGCAGACATCAGTATGTTGACGTACAATCTCTGTAACACAAGCACTCCATTTATTAACATAAATAATATGAATGTGCACAGAAACAAACACAGTAGCAGGAATAATAGGCTGTGCATACGAGAAATAGATCAAATGACACTGTATCACATCACACTTAGCGGTACTCCAGACATGAAAAACGTGCAACATCTGTCCGCTGTACAACGTGCTGTATACTGATTACAAGTTAACCGGAGTGAAGCGTCGGGGTCATAATGACTAAGGCAATAGTATACTGATGAAGCAGAGATAAAACCCAATACGCATGTGTAAACGGGTATGTCTGGGAAATGTACTGGTTAACAGACACACAGATGTATATATAGATATATACATATATATATATATATATATATATATATATATATATATATATATATATACACACATATATATATATATATATATATATATATATATATATATATATATATATATCAACAAGAGATCCAATAAACAAACGTTTTACCTCCCACACTGCCAAGCTAGGCCGGTCAGACATACAGACAGGCAATAAAGATAAATACACAGCTGCTGTCCAAAACACCAGCAGGAAAGTAGCAGTGGGAGAGATCTGCAAGGTCTACACTTTAAACATGGATAATGGGGTCCCTTGCGGGACACCAAAAATTCACTCTACATGTGAACCCCTGGTTATCGATGCGAGCAGGATGTAGGTGTACATGGAACAGTAGGTTGTGCAAGTGTAATAATACATGGGTTGACAAAACGTTCGACATTTGTCCCGAGATGTGGAGAGTGGGCAATGTGTAGGGGTGTGCTCATACCCCAGCTGTGCTCACAGTAAGTATTTTCCAAGAGTGCTGTAGAGGGGTGCCAGGTAGGTGAATCATGGGTATGCAATAATGGGCTTAATTGTGCAGGTGCTGGTTGGCAGAGATGTAGTAGGCCCGCCCAGTGCAAGTCATTAATATTCCTATGTGGGCATAGCAGACGCCTATACCTCCCAAACCTGAAGAGCACATCTACTGGATAGTCTGTAAACCATCGGGGGAATACATAGGGACCATATTAGTGCTGTGTACCCGATTAGCATGGACGTCCATAGTTATGAATCAGAATGTAACAAAGTCCAACTAAACACTTCCATAACTAGTGATATTAGGTGGACAGGTAGCGGAATACAGATAATGACTGATGACAACATGTATGAGTCATAAACAGCATGTACCCCGACAAACGTGAATGAATACATATGCTCTGTGACTGTCAGTGTGTCTGGTTAATAGAACCAATCATCTAAATGTGTCCCTCAGGGTGTTTTGCAGTGTCCCTGATACAGTGTTCATTCTCCCCAATTGGTATGTGAGGTCTGCTAGTGATGGAAAGCGCATATTTCGCTGACCACCTTAGGTAGATGATAGCATAATAGATGTGAATTACCACCTGTTCACTTTTGAGGGACACACCAATCTGGGCAGTTCTGACCTGCAAAATGAATGTTATGGCACATGGCCTGTGAGTTCGGGAAAGGAGGTCATATATTGTGTGTAGTGGTGTCATAAAATTATTTTGTTGTATCAGAAACAGCTACATGTTATAGGAAACAGTATTAGTAACTATAATGCTACAAGAATAACCTTAATGTATGCAAACCGGTGAAGTAGTCAGTTTACTACTGGCTGTGGGTATGTGTTGCCTTGCCAAATGTGATAGCTCTACATATAGGTCCCATAGGGCTGCCACCATTCCGAATGGCCAAAGTGGGACCTGCTCTGTAGAAATGTCAGACGTACCAGGGCAGAACATACCTACAGCCATGCATAGTACAAAAATATACATATTAGCATGAATCAAAGCTTAGTCTAGCAGCAGTCAAGTTGCTTATGCTACTTCACATAACATATCGACGTGTCATGTATACAAGACATGTTACATGCAACTATTACAGACACGTAGAATATAAGAATCTCCTCTAATCAGGACAGTTGCAATGGCTAGAGTATTGTCACACGACACATATGCCTAATGAGGGACTGTCCCATGGAAAGTTGGAAAGGTGTTACTCCTACAGTCTCCTGTCGTACAATCTAAAAGGTGGAAACCCTACATTAGATATGCGGTAGCTTGACCTGGCAGAGACCTGCATTAACCAAATAACCTTCACATGTCAGCATTGCAGAGTATCGGTTCCCATGTATCAGCCAGATGGAGCAAATTGTATGAGGAACACGCATATAATATGATTATGTCACTGGACAGGCCGCCGAGTCTGTACAGTCGAATGCCTGCTGTGGCCTAATGGTTAGACATACCTGATACTGTATTCATGTATTCCAATATAATACGCATCACAAGGGATCACACACACCCAGCGTGAGTGACAAATGTAAGCACAAATGTCAGTGAGTGAGCGGGTGTAAACGTGTTTGTCTACCAGTATGCCAGTAGTGCACTGTTAAAGAAATGTGGAGTCTAAACAGGTATAAGGTGCTGTAACCAGAGATCAGCTGTGCTTAACACCATGCAAACCCACACACAGCTGCTCCCACCTGATGGAATGTGCCTTACCCACTCCATATTCAAAGGCATCGTTCTGTCCGCAAACAAAGAACCGTCCTTTGCACATGTTGGTAGCAATACCCTGCGCACATAGCTCATGTGAATTAGGAATACACCATGGCATATGTACAGACAATAGACCACACACATACCATACAGCATAGTCATCCAACAGTATAGCAATGTACTGGCAGATATGTCCGGACCACTGGTGTTTGCAGGCCTGGCCGTCCTATGTTTCAGTGTGTGAGCATGCCCAGTATGACTGTTACTCATGTTGTCGACTGACAATAATGTCATACAGTCATGTGTGTGAGCATGCCAAGTATGGTCAACTGGATTGCATGTGTCACATGTTCAGATAGTCAGTACTGTGGTGCCAACCCCTGCATTCTACACCGACAGGTAGCATGCTGTGTCTGCAGGGTAGCTAATGGTCATATGGCATTGACAGTTGCTACATTTCTGCATAGCGTGGAGTGACATCCAACTGCATCCACAGTCCTACACAGCACTGGGAGTGGCGCACATGACTCTCACATGTGTATGTTGGAAGGGGGGCACATCTGACAGTTGTACACATTTGCCACTACTGTACTGATATGCTAGGTACTCCATGTCAGTGTGTGGACCTACCTAAATTGCTGGTTGGAGGCATACCAGTGTACGTCAGATCCTAGCTTTAATTACAGCATAGTGGTGTTGGATGTCCTAGCTTTCACAACCTACATCCAACTGCCTGGCTTGCTGTAGTCTGTGTGTGTCTGTGGGGGTTGGAGTCATTCATTGGGCATATCCAGAGGCCATTATATATCATTTGTCTGTATTGGTCTACACCTGTCCAGCTGTATGGAACGTGTGTGGGCTGTATGGACACACATGATGTTCAGCCCATAACCTGCAGTGGGTTAGGAAACCCTGTGTACTACCGGCTACTATTGTGACCCCGGTATGTGCTACAGATGTCATGATGCCACTATAGACGTGTACTGTCTGCTGCCCTAACATTCGGCCATCAAATTCTCTTGTATGCTCACATCCATACCATAGCAATGGGTAAATATACATTCTAAAACAACTGCCAATTGTTAGGTCGATAGACGTACCTTGGGGGTGTTCCAGATGTGAGGATGGTGCTGGAGAGCTGCCTATGTCAGATGCACACAGTGCACTTCCTATACATGGCTGAGCACAGGTAGTGTCATGTTTGGCATCCATTGTACTGTGTGCGAGTCAGAGAGGGTGAAATCCCTGGGTACCTACTGTGTCAGTGCATATGTCTTGTGTTGCCTCTTTGCCAAGGGCAGGTCATACTGTGCACGGCCCTTTCGACTACTGGGCCCAGCTCAGGTCGTTCCTTCTCCAAGTCACACTGTGCCTGTACAGGCCTTGGCAGTGGTGGTGGGCCATGTGGCCCTGCACCATGCTGTTCCTGCTGCAACTGTTACTGCAGGATCAGAGTGCGTAGCATAGCAAATACCATAACAATTTGTGTGCATGTAGCTAGTGAATACTGCAGGGCTCCACCGGATGTGTCCACATACCAGAACTGTGGTATGAGCATCCCAAACACATGCTCAATTATATGTCTTGCCTGTGCATCTGCCTCATTATGGTGTGATTGTTCAGGTGTGTGTGCATTGCTGACGGGTGTCATCAGCCACAAATCCAGTGGATACCCGGCATCCCTCACTAGGAGACTGTAGGGGATGTCCATATTGGCAAAGGTGTGGTACAGCTGCGTCTGATGCCATATATCGGAATCATCATAGCTTCCAGGGCAGACAGCACACACATTCAGTTTAATGCCCTGGTCATCACATATGGCCTAGCTGCTGGAGGGTATGCCCCTGCAGTTAATGTAGGCCCTACCCCACTCACAGGGTGGTGCTTTGATGCGTACGTGTGTGCAGGCTATAGCACCCAGTACCCTAGGGTAGTCAGCCATGTGGTGGAAGAGATGCATATTGCTGGTCTACTAATCACATGTGTTGAGGACATGTACGTGCTCACTAGCATGTGTTGACATGGTATCTGTGAACTGGTGCAATACTCTGGATGCAGATGCCTGTGAGATCCCCATGATATCCCCAGTTGTGCTTTGGGAGGTACCTGTGGCTAGTGTACCTAGGCCAACACATACCGTGGTATCCACTGTGATGGGTTTCCCTCGGCCTGTTTTATGTGTCAGGTGTGGCAGGCATAGGTCAACAAGTCGCTGTAGGAGGTCTCTGTCCACACCATAGTGCTCCACTATCCTCAGCTCATGTAGCCCCTGGTAAGTCACCCTGGGTCTATAAAGTCTTATGTCACCCCAGTAAGGGTTGTTCGGCAGCATACACATCCTCACTACCCTCAGCCTCCTGCACATGTTGGTCTATGTTGCCTGCTGCAGCCCTTCTCATTTGGTTGGACTGTGTTGTGAAATGTCCCCGCATGTATACACCGGTGGTGTAGAGTGTGGAAAAAACCTGTGTGTATGGTGCTTGCTCACATTACCGTAGTGTTCTGGTGAGGGCTGGAAATGTAATCTGCTGATTGTGCTGATCATCACCTGTTTGTGCAGCCTGTTCACCCTGACTACCCCACTACTGCTTTTGTCCCTCCCAATGTCACCAGGCAGGTATAGACACACCCCTAGCTTAGGCGTGCTAAGACAGGCGCACTCCCGAGGCACAGGTCTCCAATGTACGTACAGTATGCCTGACCCCCCTCCCATGCTTTCATCTATATTTGAGCCCTGCACCCGGCTATCTACACACATACACTCTAGGGATCTGCATCACACCCTGGGGATAAATGGGATACACTATTGTCAACCTCATCTGTATAGTATAGTCTTCTAATGCATAGTTATATGACCCATACTGAACCTCCAAATTAATAACCACTGCTTTACTGTCGCTCAGATCCGTATACAACTGGTTACAGGTGCCTCACTATCACTGTATTCGATGTCCCATGGTCTTCCCAGCAGCAAAATAACTGGTGTCTACACGACTAGAACCTGGGATTCTGCACACCACAGACGATGTGCTTTACCACTACGCCATGGCAGATATACATACATCTGAGGTGATCACGTACAGATCATCCAGCACAAACATTCAATAGTGCTAATGTCCACATACATATATGTATATGTCTATGTCTATCTATCTATATCTACATATATCATATATATTAAATATATACATATATATATATATATATATATATATATATATATATATATATATATATATACACATACATACACACATATGCATATACACACATACGTCAATATTGCATTGATATCACAATGGCGGACCACATGACACCAGAGCATTAGACAGGAATGAAAAGGAAACTACATGTGCCACCTGCATTATGTAGTGTCGTTACTATCAAGGCAAATGTGTTTCATTGCATCACATGGGTCAGACTGTATTAAGGGTAAGAGTAGGGCTGCTGACATTTACTCACCAGACCTATTGGTGAATGTATGTGCTGACAATCCAGTGTCTTGGCTAATTATCCGAGCTGTGGACACTATATAGGAAAGCAACAAAACACACTCAACACATCCTGAAGCTAGACACCCACAGATACCAACACATAGGGTATGACTGCCAAACACACACACCTGCCATGCCTTGGAATCGAGCACCTACCTGTCTATTCTACCACACTATAGCATTACGCAGTTACAAAACATGCTGCCGAGATTTCTGGATCACAGCACTCCCAGAGGCATACTTCTAGGTGGGTGACATCATCAGCAAAGGCAAAGATGCCCATAGGGAGTGTACGGAGAGTGAGCTGTCTAAAAGCATTATACTGTCCCCAGGCAGCTGGAAACACACACGTGGCAGGGCTGAGATTAGAACATAGAACTGACTACCTTATCACACTATAGCATTATGCAGTTACAGAACACGCTACCGAGATTACTGGATTGCAACACTTCTAGAGGCATACTTCTATGTAGGTGACATAATCAGCAAAGGTGAAGATGCCGACAGGGAGTGTACAGAGAGTGAGCTGTCTAAAAACATTACTCTGTCTCCAGGCAGCTAGAAACACACATGGCAGGGCTGGGATTAGAACACAGAACTGACTACCTGATCACACTACAGCATTACGCAGTTACAGAACACGCTACCGAGATTACTGGATCACAGCACTCCCAAAGGCATACTTCTAGGTGGATGACATCATCAGTAAAGGCAAAGACGCCGATAGGGAGTGTACAGAGAGTGAGCTGTCTAAAAACATTAGTCAGTCCCCAGGCAGCTGGAAACACACCCACACATGGCCGGGCTGGGACAAGAACATAGACCTGCCTACTTTATTACACTGCAGCAATACACAGTTACAGAACACACTACCGAGATTACTGGATTGCAGCACTCCCAGAGGCATACTTCTAGGTGGGTTACATCATCAGTAAAGGCAAAGACACCGATAGTGAGTGTACGGAGAGTGAGCTGTCTAAAAACATTATTCAGTCCCCAGGCTGCTGGAAGCACACTGGGATTAGAACATAGACCTTACTACCTTATCACATTACAGCATTACGCAGTTACAAAACTTGCTAGTGAGATTACTGGATCATAGCATACATAGGGAGTGTACGGAGAGTGAGCTGTCTAAAAACATTATTCAGTCCCCAGGCTGCTGGAAACACACTGGGATTAGAACATAGACCTTACTACCTTATCACATTACAGCATTACGCAGTTACAAAACTTGCTAGTGAGATTACTGGATCATAGCACTCCCAGAGGCATACTTCTAGGTGGGTGACATCATCAGCAAAGGCAAAGACACCGATAGGGATTGTATGGAGTGTGATCAGTCTAACAGCATATTAGTGTCTCAAGGCAGACAGAGATGAACACATGGCAGTGGTGTGAGCAGGACAACTGTCTATCTATGGAGCACTAGTACAACACTACATAGATACGAGATGTGCCACAGACAGTACACCTTTCAAGACAGTCAATATGACCTTCTAGGAATGCAGACATTGACATGGATGCTGGCAGTTACGGTGTACATACCTGTGAGCCAGTGTGTTAAATTTAGGAATCCATCTTGAAGTGAGGTATGGCTGTCTGATGCTTGGATGACCACTATCACTATACAGGATAACAATGGTCATGCCCATACACAGGGGCACACAACCGACACAAGGTGTCACTGGGCATGCTCACACACTTAGCAGCACATGTCAGTCTGGAATGCACTATGTGTCCATCTACAAAATGGTGTACTGGGCATGCTCACACACTTAGTAGCGAAGGGCTGTCTTGTATGCACACAGATTCTAAACAGGGAAGGGCAGAGTGTGTCGATAGTCATCATTGTTAGCATGAACGCTGTACGACATATGTCTGACACCGGTCTTCTACACAATGTCTGCTGCAGTCCATCACCTTAGCTGTACCAATCTAAACCTGGCACACTAATACCATCCTTGGTGTTGTCCTGGCAGGAGTGGGTACTTCGCACATGTAGTACCATACATAGACAAAGAACCTGAGACCAGGTAAACACCCTGACACCTACAGGACAACTGCATTGTATGTGTATGCTAAATAGTGCTAGATGTGTAGCGTTCATAATCATAGCTGCCAATCTAGATCCAACAATGGGGAATACTGACATGTGTGCAGTGAGGAACACCTGGCATAAGGCTCAGTTGTGCACAATAGCACTACCACTGTATACCTCATATACAGACATGTGGGCCATAAGACGTTTATGGACCGCTCCAGGTGTTAGTGTCCCCAGGTATATGAAGGCCACTCACATGTACTGACCAGTACACTCTCAAAAGCCATCACAGATGTGTCAGGTGCAGATCACAGTGGTAAATGCCGCACTGTAGTATGTAGCCCTCACACATCACTGTGTCCTTGGACCAGCAACACACATCCATACATTAGTACAACACCATGTTACTCATGACCAGTGGACTGTACCTAGCTGTACAGCAACTGTGCAGACTACCCATGTACTGACAGGGTTCCATCATGTGTTATGCAATGCACTGATACCACTATTCATAACCAGGTCAGCTGTACACATAACAGGGGCCCTGGGTCTTATACAGCTGTAACAGATAACTGTTGCTGTACACCAGGCAACACACCCATGTTTGGATGTGACATACATGTAACCACCGTGGATATGTCCATGCCCCCCACACACACACAACACATATGTACATAGCATAGCTAATGCTGTCCTTCGTGCAGACACGTGGCTACAGCGATTACACGCATGCACATGGAAGGTAGGTCCATGGCTGTTCAATGCTAACAGTACATAAGGTAGCAATGTTGACTGAGTTAACATTCCCTCTGTACTTGTTACCCATGAAAACTATCATAGCATACAACAGTCCATGTGTCATGTATGTCACGCATGTTCACCAATTGCAATGCATACAAACATGGCTACATGACAGGAATGTAGGACCTATACACATGTACATGTAGTGGTGTGCATTCAGCTACCATGCATGAGCAGTAGCTGATGTTTGCAGTTTATCTGTGTCCGACTACAACATGCAGTTGCAATGCAGTTCCATCATTGACACCTGTATATGGTGAAATACTGACAATACGGTAAGATGTACATCAGGTATGGATGGATATGTGTACATAAAGTGGTGGGCCACCTTTGCAGGTGGATGTTTGCTGAAGACAGCTCACATGTGTGTCACAAGCCGTCCTACCATAACATGTGCAAACAGTAACCTATGTTTCCGGTAATTGAAGGTGAAGATATACAACCTAAACAGCGGTCAGGGTGTCACTGACTGTAAAGCAGTTGACACCTGTAACACTTAAGTCCTCCCATGTGCATATAGCAGCACACTTTCCGAAGGTAGCGTTGGTACACATTGTAATGCGGGCAATACTGCTGCATGTCTGTCAGATGTATCAGAAGATAGTAGGTGTTTGTTTCACAGTACTGCCATGTGTGTTTGCCTGTGTGACCATATATGCCATGTATGGCGGGGAATACATCCCAGTTGTTACCCACCCCTGTACACTGTTGTAGAGATCTGTACATACTGCAGTGTAGACAGCAAGACATAGGCAGGGGTGGTGTGTGTATCACACACACGTTAGCTATCTGTATGTGCATGACATGTGGACTCCAGTGTGTGTATGTGTATGTATGTATGGCTGTCTGGTGCATGGAGTGAGGATGTATGCTACCATTGAGAACAGATAGGGCATCTAACCCCTCAAGGTGATGCAATCTAATACCCTGTTGATGCCATCAATCCTACGCATTACTGACTACCTGTACATGTTCATTCACTGTGTCGCATCATGTGGGTGCACAGTATTGTAATGGTGATTAGCACATAGGCAGGGGTCCTCACCTCAACACTATCAAGTGTGTGTTACAGTGTTGTTGACCCCGTGAGTGGGGGAATGTTACTGTGTGTGTCTGTGTATGTCTGTGTGTGTTCACATCCTGTAATGGAAAAGTGTTTTACTGCTACACAGTGAGTCCTCATGCTATCAACTGGCCCCCACCCTTGACATCAGCTAAACCGCTGTGTAAACCCCCTGCACCATATAGTTGTACCTGTGAAGTCACCTGGTATGGATATCCCGTCTCTAGCCACTGTAGCCTACACAGCTCACATGCTCCTGGATCAGTAGGTGTGTAGAGATCTATGGAATGTCAGCCTTACTAACAGTGAGGTAGAGGCTATGTATAGCATGCTGGTATTGCCATCCATGCTTGTGTGTACTCCACATTTACACATGTGAAACTGGAAACACTGGTACTTAATGGCACATGCAATTAGACATTAAGGATGGAAGCAGGGCATCCTTACCAACATGCTGTTACTGTTGTTACAAAGACACATACTGTGAACATAAAACAATGCATTCTAACCGCAAACACTGTCACGTAATGGCACATGCAATTAGACCTTCAGGAGGGATGCAGGGCATCATTACCAGCATGCTGTGACTGTTGTTACCATGAAACATACTGTGAACGCAAAACAATGCAGTCTAATCCTGTACTACATGGTATGTCTGCTGCATGCCAACAGTACACAACAATTGTAATATACAACTATCTCACAATTCTGTTCACCCTGTGCATCAGACCATATGAGCATGTCCCTGCACTGATGGTGTGGATGACAGGGATGCAGCACAGGCATCATCATATGCACAGGGTGATAATGTTTCCCAGGGGACTAGGCTGCACCAGTGGATGACATCATGTGTGTGGGTTAGGGCCTGTGATCTACTTGGACATGTGTGGTTATTATGCATGAGGGTGTCAGTGCCCTACAGATGTTTCTGGTGTGTGCATGTATGTGTGCACACAGTTCTGCCATGTATCCAGCCTACACAGGGGTATTGTTGACAGCTCCAGATTGTACAGACCAGGATGTACAGCTCACTGTGTCTGTCCACGGCCATGTGACCTGTGCCTGCCAAGGGTTGCACAGGCACTACCAGACAGAGGTACAGAATGGGTACTGTCCAATAACACGTGTCCACTGGAACCATGTCCCTGCTGGGACTGTCCAGGCCCACATCCACGTGGCCTGCTGTGTCCCGGTGTGGACAGCACAGCAACAGCTGCACTGCTGCTGCTACTGGCACTATGGGAGCGGGCATGTGAGGTAGCTCATTCGCGAAGACCTGCACCAGGTGATGTAGCTGGCCTACGTTCACGTGGCCTATGCCTCACTCCTACCAGATGTTCCAGCACAGACAGCTCACGTTCATGGATTGCCATGCCACGGTCAAGGATTCCAACCATGTCACCCAATCGCCTGTCCCAAATGTCAGCAATCTGCTGTTGAGCATTTGCCAATGCCTGGATGTTTTCATTTAAAGAACAGATAGCAGCTCTCTGAAGCCTCTGCCCTTCTCTGTTCTGCCATTCAGCATGTGCCTGTGCCACCATTACCGTCTGAAACATGTGTCTGGTGACAACCAGCTGCTGCACTCTGTTTTGCAGGTGCATGACGGTCAGGGGTCCTCCTACGAGCAGCACTGGCCATATGCCTGTGTGGCGCATCTGCAGCCAGTTCACTGACACCATGGTGTAATGACACACCTTCCATAGCCACCACACGTTCCTGTTCCGAGCTAACACATGGTAAATGTCCTTCCTCTATGGCCACTGGTGATGGGGTATGTGTTGGCATAAGAACTGTGTGTGGGGAAGAGGGGGATATAGGTGGGATGGCAAACAAAGGTACAGATTTAGCCTCTGACAACCCTGCCTGTACCTCAAGCATATGTTAATCACTGCTAGAGTCTGTGGGGACACAAACATCAGATGGACCGCAGGAGGGCAACGCACCTACATCACCTGTGAAAGCAAAAAAAGACTCTACATTACAATAGAGTCACACACACAGACACACACACAGATACACACAGACACACGCAGACACACACAGACAACCATGCATGTGATATGACAGAAGGCATGCAGCATGCATGTGATACAGCAGATGGCATGCAGCTCAGACATTAACAGTGTTAGTTAAATTACATCCCTGGGTTGCACACAACAGCAAGCATGTTTCATAGCAGAAGCCATGCATTTCACACAATCATGGTAGTAAGCATGCATCCCTGTGATACACCATGTGGACCAGCACAGGTTAACAGTACACATGGCTGATGTGAGGCATATGTCCTTGACATTAACATGTAGTATGACATGTAATCTGCTAATGTGTGCAGTGACATGCATACATGTTTGACACAATGGTGTCCTGACACATGTACAGTGGTGTAATGGTGTCACATTGCAGTGTTGTCTGTATGCCCTACAGATAGAATGCACTTTTATCAGATGTGTATGACCATTGAGGGTGGGCTGAGGTGTCTATATTGCTATACATTGTGAAGTACAGACACAGTGCCATTGCATGGAATCATGAGGCTTCTCTATTGCTATACAGTGTGGAATACACATACAGTGCATAGCCATGACTGTGTGCATACACAATACAGACATACTGTGAATTGTGACCCATGTCGCTGAGGTGTATACAGACTAAACCATGCTGTCATGTGTGTCAGGTTACCAGACAACATACTGATGACACCCCTGCACAACTGCTAACATGTCTTAGCTGCCTGACAACTGTGTCCACACATGGCAGACTGCTCAATACACCATGTTCCACATGACATTTATGTACCACACACACGAGGTGCATGGCTGACAGTGATGTCCAACAGCAGCAAGGGAAATGAACAGTATCTCTGGCCTGATGTGGTGTCTGTGTATGCATGTGGAAGCTGTACAGGTGACTACTGTCATGCTGTGACACAGTCATGATGTGCAACACATCGTATGTGGTCAAATTAAGTGACACCTCCACAAGCTGTGCACAGGCTGTTAGGATGTCCAGTGTTCCACATCTACTATACAACCATTCAACAAAGGCTATAGTTGGACCATGTGTAGACAATGTGAAATAGGGTGCACACACATACACATCACATCTACTGTGTGTTACTACTTGTCTCTGGCCATCCTCCATGACCATGTGTGAACATGTGTTGGCCAGATGTGTGTGATGGCCTTCTATTTCACATGTCTGTGTTGTCCCATATGACATACACCCATAGATGTCAGATACTCCAGTGTCCACAGGGTTATACAGACAAAGAGTTGCATGTTTGGTATGCGGGGTATGTTTTATGGGATAGTGTGACAATGTTGCAGCCGGACCACTGCATGTCTGGGACATGTCAGCTGGCACATCACAATGTCTGGACTCATTGCAGGGGCACATTCCACAATGGTGGATCATGTGGCCTGCCCATATCCCAGCTCACTGTGTAGTACTGTTTGCGTACCCCACATTTGCTGTTCTGATGTATAGAACATATTCCTACATTGAACAATGCCTCCACCATTGTATGGACAGCTGTCCACACATCTAGCAATGACAGTTACTCTTGGTTCATGTTGTTGTTTCATTTGGTTTTTATATATTGCACATGGGTAGCCAGTGTGATTGATTAAAGCTGTGACCTGTATATCGTGACTGGACCATACATTATGTGTACATGTGTTAACTGG
Source organism: Protopterus annectens (assembly GCF_019279795.1). Taxonomy (NCBI): domain Eukaryota; kingdom Metazoa; phylum Chordata; order Ceratodontiformes; family Protopteridae; genus Protopterus; species Protopterus annectens. Next base: position 763,248,440 of record NC_056732.1, on the reverse strand, counting down.
CCACATGGTGTATGGATCTGTGCATTCACATGCCTGATACTGATAACTGTCTCACCTGCAATGGACTGCTGTCTCTGCGGCACACCAGAGGTACCTGTATAGGGTGACACAACAGTTAGATCATTATCCATGACTGTATCACAGCTACAGGGTGCACTTTGCATATTAACACATTCGCCAGTACAATAGCATATACTATAGAGTATGCACATGTGTGCATACACAGGGTAGCATACTATAGTATGCGGCATGTGTGTAAACATACCTTGCATATGATGTTACATTACATAGTGTACAGTAACACATGCGACTAAATGAAATATAATATTTATATGTGCAGTAGTGACTTACCAGGCAACTCCAGGCTCTGTGGTTGGGAGACACCCACCTCCACGATGGCAGTTAGAGTTTGTGGATGCTGTTCTGATAGGGTCCCCAGGCTGGCCAGTAGCTCCTCGGTAGGTGTGAGTGGGGGCTGGGTTGGTGGTCCACCACCTGTTCCACCTTCTTCCTGGGTGATTGCATTGGCACGCTGTTTTACATGTTGGATCTGGTCTGTGCAGTGTCTGCGCACCTGCTGGTAGGTGCGGTTATGGCCACCCACATCATTGACCCTCCTGCAAAGTTCCTGCCACAGGTCATCATGCTGCTGGGCATGCTGTGGCACATGGCTGAACAGTACCTCATAGTTATCATGGAGGTATGTTATGAGGGCATCATCCTCCAAGTGGCTATATGCCGGCAGTCGTGATTGAGGCATTATCTGTACGACATAATGATGGAGACAAGTCACAGCATCTCAGAGATGCACAGAGATACAGATGCACATTCATGTGTATTACATTTAGTACTTATGAACAGTTGCCTTTGCAAATCGTCATGACACTCACACGACTGACATGTTTATTTCACACACATGTAACACCCAATGGGGATTGGATATTATCACCATATACGTGTGTCACCTCATTACATTGCTCATACTCCATGTGAATGCTGTCGTGATGTGGGCATGTCTGTTTGCCTGTAATGGTGTTCCTACCTATCAGCACATGCCTGGATGTGTGCACATTAATGCTGTTGACCTTGATGCTGTGTATATGTCACATATCATCACATACACTGCCTTCATGGACATGGGCAGTGACAATGCAGACATGCACACAGAAACCTTTACAAGCATGTGTTTTGCCATATACATCTACATGGCACTGTATAACAGTTCAACATCCTGTCATGTATCACCGGTGTTGCACATGTGATACACATGGGACAATGGCTAGCTGGATGGTATTCGCAGGAATGGTTATCAACTATAGCATGTATGGCCAAGATCATGTAGTAGTGTGTATGCCCTGGGCCATGTATGGGCATATGATGTCAGGTTTTCTAGCTGTATACGACAGCCATGTTCCCGGCGATAAGTGAATCAGTGCCACATTACTGATCCAGACAGTCACTGATACATCTACCATGTGGTCATCGCAGCATGTATGACAGAGATGACATGTGCAGCTTTGCTGGATAGGGTTGCATGGTATGGCAGGTGTATGTCACATGTATGGCACAGGGATCTGTCCAGCATGTGGCGACCCTTGTATTAGGATGGTGGCTGTCCATGACGTATGTCTTTCAGATCAGGATATGTACATGTAGCATGTCCAACAACACAGTGTTGCACATGTCTTTATGCAGGGTAGGCAGCATGCTGCGTAGTGGAGATGAGGATTGTGAAAGCTGGTGATGCCCATCCAAGCATGGCCAATACCCCTTAAAGGTGATATGTGATCCAATATTGGTCATGTAAGTGCTGAGTATGGCTGTCCAATGATCTCCATGCTCATGGATAGCACCCTGTCATGATGTGGGTTGCCTCTTATGATTACCTAATAGGCCTGGTGATGTCACTAGCTCAGGGAGGTAAACTGCACAGCAATATCCCTTACACACAGTGTCCATAATGTTGACTACTGTTGAGGTGGTAGTTAATAGGTACATGGTTATTAATATAGCGGTGACAATGCAATAAGCAGCTGTCAGATTGTGCACATATGTCACACACCTCACCCACAAATCCCATGCTGTATGTTGTCCACAACACTGAATCAGCTATTGCTCCTAGGTCATGGCCATTCACATTCTCACATTTGCAGATGCCACCCATTTGTCTGTGTGGTATGGGCTACAATGACAGGGGAGTACAACACATTAACCCTGTTTTATTGTAGCTGCCACTGGTGTACTATGCACATGTCAATCAGACACCTTTTGTAGTGTTGCTTCTGTGAACAGGCCACTGGTAGAATACTCCTGTGACATATAATGGTACATGTAGTATACTGAGTGCAGGTGGAACACAGTATGGGTGATGATGTCCTCTGACCTGTCACAGGTATGCTATGCAGTGTGTATTCATCGGTATTGTCATCTACATCTGTACTGGTAACAACATCTACGTTGATTAAGGTTCATAGGCTTTCATACAATACTCAGCAGGGTAGTAGTGCTGTGCCTCCCATTATGAGTAGCGTCTCCACTTTGTGGGTTGTGATAACTGTTAGTGTGATCCATTCCGTATTTTCACAGACTGCCATGAACATATGTTTTACATGGCAGTGTATGTGTATAGTCAACTGTTTTGCCATTTGTGTATTATGCGACCAGGGATTTGGACAGGTCATATGCAGCCAGAGTGTACCTTGTACCATCATAGTTATGGTTACAGGGGCTCTGTCATGTTCATGGATATGTGATTGTGTACCTTTTGGAGGGCAGTGAGTTTAAATTATCCAACACCCTATCTGTATTGCTTATTCATGCTCAGCACTTGTTCAAAACATGTATACACTTCATGAGCTACTAATTACTTTATCACTCAATCCTACTCATTTCCTACAGGTAAACACTGTTTGTCCTTACATTTCCAGCATGCTTACAGTACAACAGCTGTTGTACACACTTACCTCACATATCTTGTGAGTAATGGTTGACTAGATAGACATGTCCAAATGTCAATTACCAGTGTTATTGCCTGTCTATATGATGAATGTGGGCAACATGTGGCAATATAGCAATCGGCTCATGTTCACAGTCAATACTCACCTCCTAAAATGCAACACTACAGCCTGTGGGAGATGCACATATGTAGCCATGCTGGAGGTAATGCTCTCTCCAACCCAGACTTACCCTGACAATCATGTGGGGATGTTAAACATTTGCAGGACACCCCACTCATCACATAGTCTAAGTAGTTCACCACCACCACAGGCCACACATAGTAAGAGTACAACATTTGCGGAGCCTCACCATACTACTCTATGTAGGCAACAGAGGCAGCCCCCATCACCAAACACAACACCAATTACTTATAGCCCACAGACTCATGTGTGCCAGTCAACTACAGCCAATAAAGTGTTATAACATACCCAACACACTAGTCATAGGTGACTCTGTAGGCGGTCACACTGATGTCCCACTCAGCAGGCCACACAAGGTGATAGTCACTGTCATCTGGCTGTCGGGTAACATGATCCACAACATGACCTATGCACTCAGGTCACTCCTCAAGAGGTACAATATGACTGTTTTTCTCCACTTTAGTGTGAATGCCCTGAGATGTAACATCCTGGGCTACATGTACAGGGACATGCAATAGCTCTCCGATCTTGTAGCCCAGGCAGATATTGCCCTAGCCCTGAGAAGCATTCTGCATTAGTCCAGACTGATGACACTGTAGAACAACAGAATTATTCACGTCAACAGTTGCCTATGCTTCTGGTGTCATTCCAAGGGAATCCAGTATCTGTCTGCGTTGACTGACATGGTCGACAAACCACAATTCTTTGCCACAGATGGCCTGCACCTGTCAGCCCTGGGATTATGGGTAACATCTCAGGATCTTGCTGCTCCTATATTGCCTGTTTTAGACACATTTCAGACACATATTCACCACCAAAACAGGTACAGGCAAGTAAAACCTGAGGGTATTGTCACTCAATGCTTGACATCTTCATCTCAAATGCACTCATCTGAGGCACTCCTTATAATGGACCACTTCGATGTCTCTGCAGTGACTGTGACCTGCTTCTAGACTCTGGAGAGCACCCCTGCACTGACAGGCTATTACACAGACCACATCTTTCAGTCATGTAACCAGGACCGGAACACCCACGGCAGAAGTGTGTCCATATTTCCCAGGGATGTAGGTGGGTGTACATAGCAGATAAAGGTTTGTGGGGACTGCATTTATACATATTCCATATGTGTGTGGGAGCCCCTTCCCTAATTGAAGACCTGTCATTTAGTAGACTAATACTATGGTTATTGCAGGCTTATTCATTAAACCATTGTTAATTGGTTCCTATATAGCATGCAGGTGATGCTGATCTTTCAATCCCTCTGAAGTACATCGATATGTACTGAACTGTTGATACATGAAAGCTGTCTTGTGTATTTCTGTCACAAATATTTGCACTCATTACAGTTGTGTTGGTGACTCCAACTCTTTGGCTTTGGTTGCTACCTTTTCAATTGGCCATTTTGGGACATTTGCAGGGCACACATCAGGGTTTAGAGGCCGACACAAACCCACTGTCAGTACAAAGGATAGAACTTACTTTTGCCCTCAATTAAACCTTATTCTTGTAGCATTTTAGCTGCTTATAATGGTTCTTGTACAATTTACGTATTTGAGAGACGGACATAACTATTTCATGCAACTATTACTTAATATATGGGACATCATTATGTCCTACAATCTCGGTACATTTGCCCTTTTTAATATTTGTTGTCAGGACACAACTGGCCAAAGAGGGACTGTCCCTCTCAAAGTGGGACAGGTGGTAACCGTATGCCTAAGGCCGGCTATGACCACAACTACAGTAATAATCTACCTCCGAGTTAGCACGAACAGACCCACAATGCAAACACACACACACACACACGCACACACGCACACACACACACACACACACACACACACACACACACACACACACACACACACACACACACACACACACACACACACACACATTACAGTCCCAGGGGAAACACACACCACACTCTCAACACACACTTACACACACTACAGCAATCGGAACCACACTTAAACACAGTACCTACCTGGTCCGCAGCACCGGCAGCAATAATGGAATGTCCCTTTACATCGTGATAATATTACTGGTGGTTATACTGTTCCGGTACTGTGGTCTTTCTTCTTTAAGCCTCGTGATTACATGTGTTGGTATGTAAAGCATTCGGTAGTTGGCGGTATCCTATTCATTTGTACCTCCTTGGTTTTGTACATATCATTAACCTGTCTATATATTCGCATATATATGTATTTCTGTATATATCGACATACATCTCTCTATCACCCTTTCTATCCCTATTTTATATATATATATATATATATATATATCCACAGTAAAAACCAAACGGTGCTGGCAAGAGTTACCTCCAACAACAATAAAATGAACAGTAAAAAACAAAGCAGGAGGTAGCAGCCACGGCTATATAGAATAACAGCTTTATTAGTAAAAGAGGTGAGCGCTTTCGTGGCACACGCGACTTCATCAGACAATCAAAGTAGAGTAAAGCACAGAATTTATACCAAGCTTATCATTGCCATCAACTGCCCAATTAATCCTTAAAGCCATATACTTACTATAAAAAGTTTTATATCTAGTGTGAAAAATTTTAAAAGCTTAAAATTAAAAACAGCTCAACAATAGAAACAGCACATTACATTATGCAACTTAATACATACAATATAAAAGTATAAATATATATAAAAGTGTAAAAATATATAAAAAAGTATAAAAGGTCAAGGGGGAGGGGGTACTACCTACTATTTCTTTAAATCTCTATTTAGAAGAATGGGTTTAATATTGATTTTGTCATTCAGGCCTACCCCAATGTTAGCTCGTAGCCTTATAATCCATTCTAGTTCCCTAGTTTCTACTCTATTCCTAACATCTCCACCTCTATTGTCGGTATAGACTTTATCTATTACTAAAAATAAAAATTTGTGTGTCTCATCATGGTCCCTCACATGCCTGGCTAAGGCATTTGTTTCTATTCCTCTGGTGATATCATATACATGCTCCCTCATCCGGTCTCTCAGTCTTCGCGTTGTCATTCCAACATAGAAGGCAGGACAGACTGTGCAGTGTGCCAAGTATATAATATTCATACTGTCACAGTTAGCTAAGATTCTGAAGGTAAACTCCTTCTTTAGATCTGAATGTAGAAATCTACTTCCAGTGTAAACGAAGGTGCAGTAATTACATTTATTGCAGGGGAAGGTTCCATATCTGACTGCATTTTCTATTCTTGTTTCCATGGGTTGTGGTCCACATAATAATCTTTTTATAGATTTTTTATTTTTATAAGCAAATCTCGGGGTCTCACCTACCAGCCTTTTAACATCATCATCAGCACATAGTATATTCCAGTTTTTTCGATATACTTCCTGTAAAGATCTAATGTTACTCGAGTAGGATACTTGTACTCTCATGTGTTTCTGACTAACAGTTCCTTCATCTATGATGGTATCCATATCTGAAAAGTATGGCTTACCTATTCCTTCCCTTGCCTCAGATAGACCCACTAATGACTGTTGTATCTCTTTTTCACTGTACCCTCTATGTATGAACCTTTCCTTCAAGTTTTTGATCTCTTCCTCATACTTATTTTGATTAGCTGTGAGTCTTGATGTTCTCAGTCCTTGGCCTCTTACAGTGTTCTTAAATATATGTCTCGGGTGCATGCTCTGTATATGGAGATAGCTAGGCATGTGAGCGACCATGATGAGACACACAATTTTTTATTTTTAGTAATAGATTTCGGGCACCATGTGTGCTCTCAGCTGAGCAAAGCTATACCTACATCCACGCCCCTGTCCTGCGGCTTTGCTTAGCAATGGGCAGCCCAAATTTGTATTGCTCCAATGTGCTTACAGCTGCATTGGCACACCCCACTGCTGATGTCATGTATTCCTCCAGACTGTGGCCATGACATTAAATGTTATTTTGTATGTGTTGTGCATCTTTTCTTATGGCATTGGCTGTATATTTAGCGATTGGCATATGTTAACTTTGTAATACATGAATCTGGTCCACTTACAAGGCTCTGATGTTCTGTTTGTCTATATGTAAACTGTTTTTTTTTTGTTTACATTTCTGTAGGCTTACGCTACACCTACGCCACTTCATGAATCGCTATGTACCTTCATTTGCATGCTGTAGTACTGCGTATGGGGTGATTTGCATAGATACGCCAGGAGCTGCGCAGATCTGGCGTACACTGGTAGTGCATGTGGAATTGGATCATACCTGAATCGCTGGGTGGCCATATTTGGTGTTATACCACCTACGCTACACCTGCGCCTGGTGCAAGCTTCATGAATCCCGGGGAAGGACATTAAAAGGGTCTTAGTGGGCATGTTCAACCCCCATTGGGGCACAAGAGGAATGCGTGGTCTTACTATTCTTGCAGATCCACAGTATGTATAACCATCAATATACTTCCTAACAGGACCTTCCAGAGACAGATTAGGGACACGTTGGGGATTTCATAGGCTTTTACATTAAGGATACCAAACGAGTTCCTGGATGTACTCATGGAAGATGTGGATCAGTGCATCTATTTCCCTGTGTCACCTCAGCACCAAGCTAGAAATATGCATGCCTTTTATGGGTTGGTACATTTCCCTGAGATAGTCATTGCAATATATTGTAGCCATGTTGCAATTAGGGCAACCTCTGCTCCACAGGGATAGCAGTACCATAATAGGAAGGCTACCATTCCATCAGTTGCCAGGTAGTGTGTGATGTATAGTGGTACATAACCAACATCTCTGCCCAGCACCCTGGCACTGCACATGATTCCCATATCAGGCACCCTAGCTCATACTACCACTTCTTCTTGCATAACAAGATGGCCAGTGGTCATCTTTTTGTTAAGCTATTTTTTATGTTATTTAAGTATTTATTCATGTTAATCTTTATTGATGTATAGTATTTTTTTATTTTTCTGTGTCCCCCCTTTCTTTCTCTCTCTCTCTCTGTATATATATATATATATATATTTTTTTTTTTTTTTTTTTTTAAGGGGATGCTGAAAATCCACTGGAGCCATAGCTCATGACTACAATGAGATATCTTTTTCAAGCTGCAGATTAGAACTATAATATGCCACTATCCTAGACCTGTATTGTCATTGAGAGGGTGTTTGGTCTCCAGAATAGCCATTTCAGGTGCCTCGATGGGTCTAGGGGTGCCCTCCTGTATGACTGAGCTACTGTAGCAGGATATTTACTACCTGTTACAGTCTGCATAATATAATCATGAAGTGAGTGGTCTGGTGGTAAAGTGACCCATGTTGTTGCTGCATTTGCCAGTTCTGGTTCCGCACTTACTGATGATGACCAGCCAGTAACAGTATTAAGGGACCCCATGCAGCAGAATCAGTATCTAGTCCAGAACTATGGACCAGGACATTCAGGTTAGTGTTTCCTTTTTTTTTTTTTTTTTTTTTTTGTAAAAAACATAGAGCATGATTGAGGCATGCAGTGATACTTGTGGTATATGTTGCATGGTGCATGGTCTGCATGTTTGCCTGACACCTCCTCGATTCCTATTCGGTAATGCTGAAAATCATCAAATCAATAAATAAATCAACAGCTGTACCTGCTTTATTGAGTGACTTTTGCTTTAATTATTTATTCACTATGCAATAGAAAACAATGCTGGCAACAATGAAATATTCAGTTATATATGCAATTTGTATTAACTGAATTCTGTCATACTGCACATCAGATTTTTATTGTGTGTGTGTGTGTGTGTGTGTGTGTGTGTGTGTGTGTGTGTGTGTGTGTGTGTGTGTGTGTGTGTGTGTGTGTGTGTGTGTGTGTGTGTGTGTATAAAATACCATGTTGGTGGTTTCCTAGCTGTATGTGTGCGTGTGTGTGTGTGTGTGTGTATGTGAGCGCGCGCTCGTATATGTGCATCATTCAAAATAATTTCTGACTTCAGAAACTGCCATTATTTGTGCAGTGAGGAGGGTGTAGTGGCAGCAATTGAGTTTACATTGCAGAATGCTCATTTAAATGTGTCATTTCCTTATTATGTATTGGATGTTAAAATGGTTGCTCATTACTATTGTGATTTTTTTATGTGACTGTCACCAAAGGGAAGGCTAATCCATGTGTCATTGTTTTTGTCCAGTGTTTGTTCATGTACTTAATTGATGTGAACAGACTTCTCTCCTCCCTACAATCCAATTTTAATTAAAGAGAACATTATGTAAATGATTCATATTCAAAGTATGGTACAACTAATATCTGTAAAGGGAATAAGTGAATATATCCAACTCTCTACCCCCAACAAAACCTCATTCTAGCTAAACAGAAAGATTTGTTGATAAATGTAATTCACAGTACTTCCAGATCGAATTAGTTATATATATCTCCTATTGATATGCCTGGGGGTGATGCAACCGATTTAGAGGAGGGGCTATTATGAGAACTGTAAAGTGAGTTAGTCCAATGGTGTGGTATACTGGAGGAAGGTGATCTTGCTGTCATTGACCTGACATTGTTGCATGACCGTGATCTGAAATGTGAGGTTTTCCTAGGTGTAGATGACCATTGACATGGCCTGTGTAAAATGTCTTGCTATTGTTCATTGTATGTACTTACATTACTATCAGGAGAATCAGTGGTAGTATCATATGATCTTCCCCATTTGTCTGGGCAATACCAAATCTCATGCTTCTAGTCAGACTAAGTCCAGCTTTTGAATCTGATATGTCCTAACTAGTGTACGAGCAGGTTGCAACTAATGCTTGGTGTGCCGGTATACTAAACATCAGTGATACCATGGCTTTATCTCTGCTCTCTGGCAGTTCAAAAGTAGTGCTAGAAATCATCATGCACATCTATAGGACTTTGATCATTTCTAGCTGTCTCTCTGTTGCAATGGTCTAGTAATGCCATGCCACATTTCCTGTTGGGATCAAATGCTTTATGTGTTTCCTGAGGTAGTTGCAAATAATTCCTACATCTAGCACCTCTTTGTAATGGTGTCACTTTAAACAATGTGTCCTCAGAATGCCTACCATCATTCTCAAAGTGTTCTTCTGTGTGTAAAACAACTGTTGTAGATATGCAGTGGTACAAGCAGGAGTGGTGTGTTAGCTTGTGTTTGACTTTGTGATGCAGTGTCATTTCCTGTAGAGTTACTATCGTGAGGTGAAAGAGATTGCCATTAAACTTAAAGACTGCCTGTTACTTCCCTCAGGTTGCCTCAGAAATATAGCTATGCTGTCATCATCATCATCATCATCATCATCCTCATCACCCCCATACTGCTGCTGACTTTACTCATATTTATTGATACAGTTGAAGAGTTTGTATTTGATGCTGAGTCTGTAGAAGAAATCATTACAAACCATTAATAGCAATGCAACAGCATACAGTATAATATGCTTAGAAGAGGCTGAGTTGGGCACCTATCATGCACGCTGCCTTCATTTTAATTATTTGCTCATGTACAAGGCTCACTTAATAATAATGAATTTTGAAGTGTTTAATTATACTAGTCTTTGTCACCATCCAGTTTTGACTAGAAAAGGTGTACATTTTAAACCAACCTTCAGGAGCTGATGAATGTAATTGCTACTGAAGATTTTGATTTGATGAAACAGTGTCCACACCACCTCTAATTATTCAGTTACACCGTCTTCTGTATCATAGTTATCCCCATGAATGGAGAGAAGGCATTCATCATCTGATATCAACTTAATATGATTCAGAGGCCCCCTGTAGCATTCCTAGAAATTGCATTCTGCCTGGCCTTGCTTCTAGCACATGCTAGCATATCATTTGTTCTTTTCTTGCATTGTACCAATGATCTGTTTCTGCCTCCAACTGCATTGATTTAAACAAATTTTTGGCTCCAGGTATTGTTACTCTCAGCTTCTCTAGGCTCCCCTTTTACCAAAAAGAAGTCTTCCATAAGTCCTAAGTGCTGCCATGAGTCCACAGTTTTCTTGTCTATGTCTTGAGTCCTTATTCTCCATCAGTGCTACATAGACAAAAAAGAAAAAAAAGGCTACAGTCAGGCAACTGCCACAGTACTCTTTGGATGACATCAGCTGTTAAAGTAGAAACCACTGGACTGCTAGTTCTGCCACCCACAGTAAGGTATTATCTGAATAAATAAGCAAACAACTTTATCTAAACTACATAACTACAATTTATTCAATAATAACAGATTTTACGTAAAAGCATCTGTACTACTATTTGACATTGCCAGGTATTTTCACCTTGACACGTCTATTTCTCTCCTTTGCACACCAAAATATCTCAAGTACAATAAACATTTTTACCATGTATTTACAATCAATACACAACCTTATTTAATGATCATGTTCTAAAATTAATTTACTGCACATGTGAGGTAACTTCAACAAATTGACCAAAATAACCAGTTATGCAAAGATATTAATACATGTACATTACACGTCAAAATGTAATCCAAGTGAGCTTTAAATCAATATTACGATAACTGCTAAAGTGTCTGTTACTAAATAATAATTCATTTAATTTTCCTTACGTTGAGATGTCTGCAGAATCCTAAAAAATAAGCCACCTCTCTAGGCTATTTGCAAACTAATATGGCAATGTCCAACCTACAGGTGTTAATTCAGGTATACATTTGTTATGCAAATCAGGCTAATTTTATACATGTCTATGAATCATACTGTTATACAGATAAGTCCCAAGGTATATCAGCAAATTTTGACATTTAAGCAATTGTGAACATGCAGCTCACAGAACATGATCGTATCTCAAAGAGACCTGGATGCACTCCAGACATCTGCGATCTCCACAACAATGCCAAACAGACAGTGGAGGTGTACGCGTTGCCCTAAACTAGCCAATAGATGTAAAGTTCAAAATGCAGTCATTTGAATGTCAGTTTGAAAGTATTCTGAAGGTTGATCACTGCCCATTCAATAGTGTCTGTCACACCCTAAAAAATGATAAATATAATAAAGACATAAAAATAATTATGTTGACATTTGTTTTTCCCCCACCGTAATTAAAAAAAAATCCATCTTCACTATATGACACATTGTTTTCAGAATAAAAAAAATGTATTTTTACGTAAGCATTAATAATGTCAGTTAATATCCATATATTAAAATAATTTATGACACGTGGAAAGGATAGGTAAGTGTTTTCCTTTAAAAAAATCAGCGTGTGACAAAGCAGCTTTGGGTATACCAAACTTGTCAATAGTACCAATACCTGCTCTAGTACGCATGCTAAAAAATGGTTTGGTCAAGTTGATATCACACTCTACATGGAGTGCTGTTGATCCTTCTTGATACATCCTGTGCTATGTTTTCTTATTATTATGGTTCTGGCTCTTCAAATGAGGGCAACATCTGTGAAGAAACAAAGCTGTGCTCTTAGCTGGTCTGACAAAAAAACCTTAATCATGCTCTGTCTTTTGCATGACTCATACTTGCAGATGATGGAGGCATGCATGTGTCACAGTACAGAGAAAAAATTTGATAGCTGTCAGGAGTTGGGAGAACACCTATCAACCCTGAAAGGTATAACCTGTTCCATCAGCAGTGCTGTCACGGGTAAGATGATTTGCAGAAGCTTAGTGTTGACCAACTGGTTGAGTGGGTTGACCAGATTATGGCAAAAAGTCCAAAGTGATATATTAAGTAAATTTATTTTCTTAATTTATATATATATATATATATATATATATATATATATATATATATATATATATGTATGTATAGGTATACATGCATTTAGTCGCTGAAACAATCTCCGAACATTAGTTTTTCTGAACCAGAATGTTGAATTTTAAAGTAGCGAATGGTCAGAATGTTGTATAGAACACAGAATGTAACATTTCTGACCTCTCTATCACCTAAACAAGTGCTACAATGGGTCAAAAAGTGTGGAGGGTATTGTGTGTTTCGACTATCTCTGGTTCAGACATATGAGAACCTGCTGCACTGCTTTCAACATTTGGTACGTCAACAAGGTAACGGACTGTTAAATGCATGTATACCTATATATATATATATATATATATATATATATATATATATATATATATATATATATATGTATATGGGAACACTACTATATCTCGAACTTTTGAAATCTCAAATTTCAAAAGTTTGAGACCATGTAGCCGAAACCGCACATTACCGAAAGACCAGAAGTGCCAAATTTAAAATCCCAATGGTAAGGGATTTTGAGTTAGCACTTCTGGTGTTGCGGTTCAGGTAAGTATGTGAGTGTAAGTGTGTTTGTGAGGGGCTTTAGAGTGTGTGTGTGTGTGTGTGTGTGTGTGTGTGTGTGTGTGTGTGTGTGTGTGTGTGAGGGGCTATAATGTGTGGGTGTGAGTTTGCCTTGTGTGTATGTCTGTGCGATCTCGGAGTTGGAATAATAAAGTCAGGGGGTGTGGGGGGCACAGCCCCCCACATGGAGGGGTGCAGGGGGGTGAAGCCCCCCTCCTTATCTTTAGTGTAGGGTGGTTTGTTTGGTTATGGGGGGAGGCTGTATATGTGTTTGTGTGTGTGGTGTATGTATGTAGTACTTTTGTGATTTTGAATTTCACGCTTTTAACATGTCGGTAATGTGGGGTTTAGGGATTCTGATCTCGGTATTGTGGGCTTCGGGATTGTGTTAATTCAGTATTAAGTAGTGATTATATATATATATATATATATATATATATATATATATATATATATATATATATATATATATATATAATATTGGATAAAAAATGCATAAATACATGTATTTCCAGACTCAGATACCTTTACCTGAAAATATTTACTTGTATTTATATTATTAGATGCACAGAAAATTAGTAGCATTTCTATAATCAGACATCCATCTTTTGAACAAAGAGGAATACTAGTACCTGTGTTAACAAGTCACAGAAATAAATAGAAGTGTCAGGTAAGTGTTTTTTTTTAAATAATCAGCTGCGTAGATAATTTTGCAGATCTTTTACTCCTTTTCAGGTATCAGTAATTCTGACTGCATATAATAAAGTTATGAAATAAAAGATGTAGTTTAATACTGATAATTCTTTACAATTCAAGGAATATGTTGTAGCAGATAACTATTGCAAGAAACCTGTTTTTTGAGAGATATATAACTATACCTAAAAGATGCTTACCTTAGTTGTTTGTTCATAAGTATTTCTAGCGGCACATGCAACTTGCTGGTTGCGGAGAGGAGTGGGGGTTATTTAGCTAAGATAATGGTCAGCACAGAAGTTTTCAGAGAACATGCTGTTTTACTTCAGTATTACTTAATATAAATCAGACACCACTCTTCCTTGAACTGAAACATTTCAACTTTTGCACTTCAGCTATACTAGAGGAAAAATGTTACGTGAATTTTTAAAACAAAACTCAAGACTCATGTTATATTTCTCTACTATCCTCCAGAATTCAATGGAATATTAGTAAAGCACTATAGTAATACATATGTGTCTGCATATTGCAATTAAAATGTAGAAGAAAAAGAAAAAAATAAATGTTTACAGAGAATATAAGACAATGTATGTTTATAAGTGGAAAAAATTGAAATACAGATAAACAAGATTATCCTGCTGTCACTGATAGTTGAAGAAGAAATGCGATATAATCCCAAAGACAAGATAAAACTGTACACTCAGGTTGAGTCTTCTGGTCAGCATAAGAAGTGTCGAAAAGATACTTTGCTTTTAACAGTGTACAGTAAAAATTATTATGCAACTGTAATGGTAAAAGGAAATTTGATAAAGCAATGCTTTTCAAATTGATTTTTGTACTATTCCTGTAAGCAATGCTTTAATAGCTTCATTGCTGAAAGGAATGCAACTGAAGACTTAACAGATGTTCTGTTTTTTGTTTGCTTTTGAAATACTTTTCAATACTGTATATAGAAAGTATGCAAGCACACATCTCCAATCGCTGACCCAAGCATAAGCACTTACCATACACAGAGTTTCCTTCAATAAAGATTGTTTACTGCAGTATTTCAGTATTGTGTTGTTAAATTGCATTAAACCAGTATTGTGTTGATTTATTGTGCTTTTGTGCTTGTTTGTGCTTTGTCTCTCCCCACCATTTTCTTCTCTCTCTCTCTTTCTTTTTTTTTTTTTTGCTTATGTATTTCCTTCTCCTTTTTTATTCTGATTCTCTTTTCTTTTTTTTATACAGGTTCAAATCCCTCAGGATCAGACCAGGCATGTAACTCCTAAGCAAGAGATAGATCACCCTCTGCTGATCTGTAGACATTTTCACAAGACTGGAGTGAAGACTTTGGTCCTGCATGTTGTCTGGCCATGGCAGTCTGGCAAGTTTCACAGAGAGGGGGATTCAGGGTTGAGTTAAGGATGTAGTGGTATAGGTCATGGATAGGAGAATTCAGCCAGTTGAAGCCTTCAATTCAGTGTGTGGAAGACATAGGGCCAGATTCAATAAAACATACACTAAGTGTACACAATATGTATTCAATAAAATTCTTATCACATTTTCTCTGCTTTATAGTCACTCAGAAAGATTACACTAAGTGCACATGTAGTCTACACTTAGTGGTAACCTTTATGAATTCCTGTCAATATTTAAAGCTGCAAGAATATCAGTAGGAAAACTAAAATTAGGAGGAAGAAGGTGTGCATTATGTCTATGTTGTTGTCTGTCACTCAGAACAGTGTACACTTAGTGTAGGCTTTACTGAATCTGGCCTATAGTGTCCCAGTTTGTGCTAACCACCATGCCAACACAGGCCCGTTCCCCTTCAAAATCAGGGTCCTCCACTGCAAGACCATCTGGTAGGGGATGTGTTTAAACAGCTGTGGACTGGAATTCCAGCTGGCACTTCCTCATCCTGTTCTCCCCTTATCATTTCTCCTTCACATTCTTTCCTAGTTCCCCCACAAACTATCATATTACAAAAAAAAGAAGGGCATCTATCCACCAACAAAAATATTGCATCCATCCTCTCCCACTCCTCCAGCAGGAACCCTCTTGATGTTTCCCTTGTGTGTTCACTTTTTTGTTTTGTCTCCCCTTTTTTTCAATCTGTCCTTGCAATCCCTTTATTTTCTTTAATTAAACTATCAGAGTGTCCACAAAAGAATACTCATATACAAAAAAAGTTATAACCCCTTTTCTTAAAAAAATAAAAATAAATAAATAAATAAATAAAAGAAACACTTTTAGCTGCTGCACAGCCCACAGCTTTTCTGAAATGCTTTCAGCTTGACTATGCTCCTCCATGCTTGCCTGCAATATGAAAGCATATACAACTTACGATTTTGTGAAATAATTTGCATTTTTGAAAGGACAGACATTATACCATTTACTTTTTTGCAAAAGGTGGGCATGTTTTTTATAAATTGCATTGTTTTTCTGTATTCTCACAAATGCATTTTGCTAAACTTTTTTGCATATCCATGTAGCACTGCTTTTTACACCTGACTGCTGTGCACTTGTGAAGTCCTGGACTATGAATCTGGTTTTTGTTTTATCTCCATAAAGTTTTGGCAGCAGTCGTGGCAGGAAAACCTTAAAATATTTTAGCTTTCCATTTCCTTTTCTCGTGTTTTCTGACTGTCCTTTTAGGGGTAGTGGAGACTGCTTAAAACTCTCTACACTTTCCTGTGGGAGGTTATGTTTATTCAAGTTATTATTCCCTTGCTCTTACATAAACGATCTGCTCCACTTGTCCACTCATTTCTCTGTTTTTGCATGTTAGGCATGTTGAGTATGGAGGCAGTGACAATTCTGCTTTATGTAAGTAACTGAGACAGATTTTTTATTATATTATTTACTGCATTTATTAGTCACTGCATTCATCTTGACTATATGTGACTTGTCTATGCTTTACTATCTAAGATTAGTCTTTCCTTTACTCCCTAAAATAGTCCATCATTTGACTTATATATATATATATATATATATATATATATATATATATATATATATATATATATATATATATATATATATATATATATATATATATACTGTTTGTTACTGGTGACTTACATTATCAGCTAGTCACTGACATTATTAGTTTCACTCATTTGTAAGGTTTTTTTAGTTAAGTAAATATGATGTTGGACTTTTCTAATAATTTTAGATTAAAAGTGTGTGTTACATGACGTTGAGTCTTTGGATTTAGTTTAACTTACATTGTAAATTGTACTTCTAATGTATTTTAGTTTGAGGACTGCTTAGAGATTCTGCTATTATTTCATGAGGGTCTGATTTATTTTTATTTTACGAGCGTGTTACTTATATATTGTTTAGACATTGTTTTAGACTAATAATTAATATCGATGAAGTAGTTAGGATAAAGTTAAGACCGGTATGTGTATAACTGAGACTTCCTTTTAATTCATTTTATTTTTGGCATAGCTAGTCTAGTCATTACTACTTTTTACCAAATTTCTTGGTGTTTTCTGCTCTATGGAAACACTCAACACTTACACCTTGAAAGATCTTCTAAATAAAAAAAATGGTTAATTGTTCAACATGTAACGTTTTTTATGAAGTTTGTAATGATATCTATATTTACATAACTGTAACACATTAGGATTTCTTTATGGCATATGAGAAAGTAAGACATCTCATTTAGAACATAATTGAAGCTACAATTATATCACATAATTTCATACTATAGGCTTCCTTTATAGGGCTATGAATAGAAGAAACTCCAGTAATGCCAAAGAACATTCTGTATATACCTGTAAATTGGTTTCTAGCATACCTTTACAGTCTGTCACTGATGTAACTATACATCTTAAAGTACAGTGAGACAATTCTAGTAAGAAATGGGGTCACTGCTCAAATTAAAGTAAAACAAAGGCAACTAACACAAGTGAAGATTTAGCCCCCTAAACATACATCACTATCTTCTAATGGAGTAGCCGTATTATTCAGTGGATATCCAAGGAATACTTGTCAGGTTGTTTCCAAAGAAATCAAGAAGCTATTGCACTAAAGGTGCAAGAAAGAATATAAAACCTGGTAGAGAGTGTCAGGATCTTGTCACATATGTAAATCAGACTGTACCATCTTTTACCATTGATTATGAAATAGAACTCAACAGTGATGTCCTTACACATACTTCTATTCATGTTATCGCCCAGATCTTGAATTATTCTACTGACTTAAGCATTGTAGCAGGCATTGGTCATCAAGAAGCTGCATTAGATGTAACTACTAAATCTATTAAAATTCCCTCTGTACTATATTCTAAAGTCATCTTTGCTAATAAAGTGAAAATAATGACAACAAAATGTTTGATTTTTACTATCAACATGTAGCCAGAGACAATGGTACTGACACTGAAAATGTACTGGATAAATCACTGAGGAAATAAAATAGTGATAATGTGTCTTCAAGTCATGTTTCTTAGGTTACAGATTGAAGTAACAGATAAAAATGTATCTAATAAGGGAAGGAGATTCACTAGTGGTGACTCTCATGATGAAAAGTCAACCTGCTCCACGAATTCTTTAACAATAGAATAATTCCATATCATCTGATAATCTCACTGAAATAAATGACTGTGGAAACACTAGACTTAATTTCAGTGGATGATAAAGGCCCTGTTCATGATAATATTCTCCTACCTGCTAATTGTATGGTTAATCCCATCTAAAAAATGCTTAGTGATTTAGAGTCACAGAATCTTCATCACCATGAGTCTGTCCCAGAGATACTACAAAAGCTTTGGTGATAATGGATCTAGTTACACTGACACTCTCCTTCAATGTGGTAGTAATGATTTAAGACTTGCACCTCTTAATCATATAAAGAACTTGACACTAGAAATTTTGGAAATGAAAGACATGTCACACTTAGAGAAATCTTACCATCTTTAAGATGAAACAACTACTGGCATTCACACGAATTAAAAAGTAACACTTCATTAAGGCATGTCTGTACTACATACAGGATTGAACTACTGATGTTCTGGGAAGACTTTATGTCAGTCTATAAAGTTCTTTTATATTTAGCTTCCTAGGTACAAAATGTTTAAGATATAAGGTAAAAACTACCACCACGCATTGTTAGAACCATCACCAAAGCAAATATGGCAATATGTAATAACATATAACTTAATTCTTCTTTGAGTTTCTCTTTCTGTAATGTTCATACTATGGCTAACAAATCAATCAATTACTTGGAGTAATTAATAGTAAGGATTAATCAGTTGTTGCTAATACAGAATCATTCCAGTGGCAATTTAGGTAGCAAAAACAAAGTGTTGCCTGACTTCCATAAATAAGTCAATGAATACTCTGTTTCTTTTATTTCTGACAAATGCAAGATTCAGTTTTTTGGACAAAGTCATCCTTTACATTCAATACTTCTAAATAGTGAAGACTTGGAAGTAGTTCAGGAATTCAAAAATGTGGATGCTCTGCTTAACATAACCTTGCATTTGATTACCATGTTACCTCTATAAAAAGTAAGGCTATGCATTGCTGGGGTATTACGCTGAATCATTATCTCTCAGGAATGAACATCATGGCCTGACTTTATAGATCTCACGCATGCTTTTTGATTGAGTGCAACAATACCTTTTGCATTAAAAAAAAACTGAAAATTGTATTCACTAGTTTCTATACAATACCAGTTCACCAAGTGTATTCCAGTAGGCCACTGGGCCCTTACATGTATTCCAACTCTCAATGATATAGATTACCCTAAGAGATAGAGGAAATTAAAATTGTACACACTCCATTATGGATATTACAGAAGAAAAGCAATAATAGCATTCAATATATTCAATGATGATCTTTTAATGCCAATGATTAATGTAACTATATACAATAATACTTTTGGAATTAAAACACAGAGACATCAATTTTGTTATTCATCCATCAATCCATCCTCAATCCCCTCAAGCATAATATTCATAGAGGGATAACTGTATTACTATTGTTATCCAAGAAATATGGAATAGATTACATTCCAAAATTAGACTCTCAACCAATATGAGCTCATTGAATAAAGTTCTACATAACTGGATCAGGAATGAAATGTAACCCAAATTTCACAGAATCAGTGTTTCTGAATAGTGTTTAGCTTAAAACACTGGATAATAATCTATGAACCAGTAAAGTCTTCAAAAGGTGTTCATCAGCAATAGACATTACAATTGTTCATACTGATTACCCTTAAGTTAATAAATAAATCACCAACACAAGCATTAAATATTGTATGAGAACATTCTTTATTAACATAAATGCAAGTAAGCAATGTACCTTGTAAAATTAAATATATAAATAGCTTTACATAAGCACAAAAATACCTTATAAATATGCATCCAAAAAGAGAGAGCATAAAGAATTCTAGTCAATAGCTTATCTCATCCTATCAATACCATTAACTAAAAGATTTAACAAATTCTAGCTTTACATCTCACATAGTTATTAGTTGTATTGCTTAACAGGTGAATAAATCCCAGTCTTATTGCTGTTTCTGGAATACAGTTCCACCGTACACACTCCAAAAACAAGGTAGCAACTGACTTGCAAGTCTCTGAGCTGGATTTATGAAAGCTTGCACGGAGTTGTAGAGTAGAGTAAGACTTCAGACAGCCAATATGACTGCTGAGCGATCCAGCAACAGCCAGCAGGGGCGTGCATGAGAGCTTCTAAAGCTACTCTTGCATGGACAGCGTCATGGTATGCAAATTACCTCATTTGCTGCTAAAAGCTATGCAAATGAGGTAAATTTGCAATCCAGGAAACACTAACCTGTCTGTGGAAGAGTAGTGTTATTTGCAGAAATGTACTCCGTTGGTAACGAAGTACCGTTCTGCAAATTGCTAAACGGAGCTATGACAGCTCCAAATAAAGGATGCATCCAGTTGAGAAAGCATGCCAATGGCCAAATATAAGGCCATTGGCATTTTTAATTGTTTAAAATTATTAAAATCTATTTTTTCCCCGATCTCCGATGTTTAAGCATAGAGCAGCACCGCGCAAATGTGCAGCTCTTAAATAAACAATAAAATAATTTCAAAATAGCCAAAAATAGGCATTTTCGCTAAAAAGCTTATCCTGCCATGCAGGTGAATGGCAGGCTGAAGACAACATGGCCACTGAGTACTGGTTGCTAAGGGGGGGATGCTCAGTGTGAGAGATGTAACCAAGCATTAGTAGGCAATCCTGTGCAAATGAGGATAAGGATAGTGAATCCCAATTTTCCCCAGCATGTGAGCATGTCCCAAGAGTGTAAGTGTAGGAGTAGGTGAGTAGTAGAGTAGAAGATAGGTGACATCATGAGGGGGTATGTCAGAAAGGCTGTATGCTTATTGGAGCACAGTGTCCTGTGTTTGCCCTAAGTTGCTCAGGATTGCAAGAGGCATGTCTACAGTCGTCCTTTTTGAAAACCAGAAACCAGAGGTATACGGCGTGAAAATATCTGAAATTTCTTGCAAACGGGCACACAGCGTGTGCACCCATGTGCGCATGTGTGCACGTGTTTGCGCTTATTTGCGCGGCGCTGCCCAGGGCGGAAACAGAAAGGGAAAAGGAAGGAAAAGAAGTAGTAAGAAGTTAACCAAGGAGAACTAGCAGAGCTGCCAGGTGAAATATATGAGAATCAGCCAATTACACAGGCAGCAGACTAGCCCAGCCCAGCACATTAAACTCTGCAAACAGCATTCTTCCCTGTTTTTTCCCAAGAACTCTGCAACACTGCAGTATACAAAAAGGGAAAGCTTAAAAACTTTAAAGTCAGGCAAAATGTTAGCGGCTGCTCTTGCTATCATAAACCAACATGTGCAAGGTGCTGAGGGTGGGGATGTTGTGAATGCTGCTGAGCAACCCACAGTGAGGAGATGGAGAAGAGTGTACAGACCCAGGGTAACCTACCAGGGGTTACATGAGCTGGAGATAGTGGAGCGCTATGGTGTGGATAGAGACCTCCTACAACAAATTATTGAGCTGTGCTGGCCACGCCTCACACACAGAACCAACAGAGAGGAAACCATCCCATTGGATACCAAGGTATGTGTTGGCCTAAAAATACTAGCTACAGGTACCTTCCAAAGACCAACTGGTGATATGATGGGGATTTCACAGGCATCAGCATCCATGGTACTCCACCAGCTTCTGGATGCCATGTCAGCACATGTTGGTGACCATGTATATTTCCCAATTCCTGTGAGGCATTGTCCAGCAATATGTGTCTTTTCTACCAAATAGCAGAATACCCTGAGGTAGTGGGTGCAATGGACTGCACGCACATACACATCAAAGCACCACCCGGTGAGTGGGGTAGGGTCTACATCAACCGCAAGGGCTCCCCCTCCATCAACTGTCAGGTCATGTGCGATGCCCAGGCCATAATAATGAATGTGTGTGCTGGCTGCCCTGGAAGCTATCACGATTCCAACATTTGGCATCTGACACAGCTGTACCAGAGATTTGCCAATGGGGACATCCCTGACGGTCACCTAGTGGGGGATGCTGGATATGCACTGGAGCCATGGCTGATGACACCCATCAGAAATGCACACACACCTGAACAAGAACTTCTTAATGAAGCACACGCACAAACAAAAAACATTATTGAGTGTGTGTTTGGGATGCTCAAGTCACAGTTCCGGTGCCTGGACACATCTGGTGGAGCCTTGCAGTACTCACCAACTACATGTACCAAAATTGTCATGGTATGTGTCATGCTACACAATATGATCCTACAAAAATAGCTGCAGCAGGAACAGCATGGGGCAGGGCCAAACAGCCCTCCACCATTGCCAAGGCCTGCACAGTCACAGAGTGACTCAGAGGAGGAACAACCTGAGTCTGCCCCAGTAGGCAGAAGGATGCATGCCCAGTATGTCCTGGCCTTGGCAAAGAGGCAATGCATAGCACATACACTGACTCAGTAGGAACCCTGGAAATGACACCTCTCTCTGACTTGCACATACAGTAAAAGGGATGCCTAACTTGACACTACCTGTTTTCAAACATGTATAGGGAGTGTATTATGAGCATCCGACATAGGCAGCCCTGCAGCACCACCTGAGGCATAAGTGCCCTATTTTAAGCAATATAAAGCACTGCTATGCACATTTTTCCAGTATTGAGTATATTTAAATACAATTGCATGTAACTGCTCACCGTGCTAATCAGCGCAACGTCTGGCAACGTTGAGCAATGTTGGGCAATGTTGGGCAAAGTCGGGCAAAGTCGGGCAAGGCCGGGCAAAGTTGAGCAAAGTCAGGTAAACACGCTCACACCTGCTTTACTGTTCCTTAAGCAGTCTGGTTTGCCCAGCAGGAAAATAAAAAGCAGTGACAGGACTCAAACTCAGGATACTGTGCACTATAGTCACAGTACTGAACCACTAAGCCATGACAGCATTTCACTGGCACAGACACAACTTAACTCACTCACACATACCAGTTGGGGGGGGGTCACATACCTAACAGTCACAGCCAGCAGGACAAATGTAGACAAACGCAAACACAAACAAATGCTGTATCATGCCCTCTGAAGAGGCATATGAGTAACCTCCCCCCAGGCCTATGCAGACAGATAACAACAGGCCAGGCAGTGTGATGTGGATTGGGTAGGCTATGAAGTCACAAACCAATATGCGTGTAATTGGAAGCTAAGATCTGTAGTGCAGTGGTATGCCTCAAGCCAGTATGACAGGCAACATTACAGACTGAAATGGAGTACCTGACATAGCAGTGCACGCCTAGCAAATGTGTATAAGTGTCAGGGGAATCCTTCATCCTATGTACACCCACAGTAACAATCAGGTGTGCCCCCCTGGGTAGAAATGTACAAATAATAGCTGTCCCCACTGTATGTAGAATGACTCATGGAAGCCCTGCAGATACACTGTGCTTCCTGTCGATGTACAACACAAAGGTGAGCCCTGAAGTAAAAAAACAACTTGATTTTCACACACATATAGTATATATGCTCATACTGGGCATGCTCACACACTTAGCAAATCTCAGTCAGCAACATACTTATAGGTCATCCTGGGCATGCTCACACACTTAGGCCATGTCTGAGTACAGCAGTGGGCCACACATATCTGGCAGTTGCAGTTCTTACTCCAGACACGTGTCACTATTCACCAATCCTGCCTTGTGCACACACTGATATGAAAACAGACCCATATAATATATCGGACACCTGTCATAATCAAACTATGTATTCCAAGTACTTAAGTTGTTCAAAGAAAGTGAAAAACCAAAGAAGATCAATAATACTCCTATCAGGATCATCAAGAAACAATGAGCACTCCTAACATTATCCAAGCCATGGTCAAAGAGTCCATAGAGAACCATGAAGCTTTCTTTCGCTATGTCATACATATCAATGTAAACTCATTTATGTTCTGAGTCGGTGCAAACTGTAAATGAATACATGTACATGACTGACATTGCCAACATCTTGTCAGACAGGTTCATACATATGTACCCCCTTCTCACTGACAAAAGGGCCCATTATCATACTTGGAGATTGTGAAAACCCAGAAATCACATATAGAATGGTTAAACAGCTCTTTCCAAACCTAAAAACACGGCGTGTTTGGGATGACATGGTTTCTCTGGCTGTGTCATATGTGAACTCCAAAACAAACAGACCTTGCACCTGAAGAGTCTGTTGAGACTCACCATCTGTACAGGATATGAAACTGTTGAATGGGTTACAACAATGTTTGGCACACTCCACGACTGTTGGTGCACAACAGACCATGGGTACTATTGTCTTATAAGCCTAATAAGCCTAATGTGCAAGGCCATGGAGTCCATCATTATGGAACTCATAAACAGAGCTATTGAGAGCCTACAAACACCCAACCCTACCCGTTTTGGTTTAGTCAGGGACAGATAGATTCCACTTTCTTTACTTATTATCTTTGCATCCTGATCTCTAAGTATGTTTAATTTCCTGTATGATGATGTATGGAATTTCTCTGTGTGTGGTACTAAGTATTTAATTTTAGACTAACTTGTTTGAAGATTTTTGGAACTTTTGCTGTTTTTACTAACCTTTTCCTAAATGGCTTATCATCTATGTTGATTTTTATGTATGTATACATTTTTTACTTCTGTGGAGCTTTTCTCCTCGGGCCTCTACTGAAAATGGAAATATGTCCAGCTAGACTAGCCCGGTCAACAAATGTAAAATAAAAATAAATGTAAAATAAAATAAAAATAAAGATCATGGTACCTAAACCTGCTAGACAGTTTTCAAGGCAGTCACCCAGGACATGCATCAATGAAATGAGCTACACATGGCCTACATAGACCTTGAAAAGCCCTTTTTCAACATCCCACACACATGTTGTATCCACAAAATCAACAACCTGTGCATAAACACATATGTCATCTGATGAATTGCCAACTGGGGCACAGATAGATCCCACAAGGTAAGAATTGTGATCTCCTGTTCGACTGATAACAACTGCTGTCCCCCATGGCTCAGTCCTGGGACCCCTCCTGTCTGATGTATACTTTTCAGAAATACAGTCAAACACAAGGGCTATGTTTAGCAAGGTTTGTGGATGACTGCAAAAAGGTCGTCATAATCGATGTTTGGGACAACAGAGACATCCTTAAAAAAGGTCTCAGTCAGACAGATGTGGTGTCAAACTTATGGGCTCGAGCTACAGTCATACAAATGCCACATAGGTGCCAACACCCTAAATATGGAGGTATTAATAAGGGATCTATGGACACATGTGGATAGTCATCACTACTTCCAGAAAAACATTCACAAAGTGGTTAGAAAATTATGCTATATGTTCCCACAAACTGACAAGGTCTTTGCATGTAGGTCAAAAGAGGTTCCCTTTACTCATCAGTCATCAGACCCATCATAGAGTACCACAACACACTTGCGATGAATCTGACTAGGCACCTTCAGCAGCTGGCAAGACCAGTGATGTACCTCAACAAGAGCATTAATGGCCTCAAACAGTTGCCCCATGCAACAAGACTGAATTTAACTCAATCTGTACTCTGTTGCATACTGTCTACCCAGGTGATCTCTGCCCAACAGACAGGTCCATGTCCAATGCAGAACGGATGTATATGTGCTATCTGAAGTAACCACAAACTCACTGTACTACATGCTCTAGGGATATCATCATCACAGCAATAAATAGAACATGTTGGAGGGATGCATTAATAACTCACAAATTTCCCTTTCTTTGGAACAGGCTCCCTCCCAACCTACATTAAGCTGAGTCCCTCACTGACAGTCTTCCAGAGGAGCCTTGATGAGTGTATGCGAAACTTAACTGTCACACCATGGATCAATTCATCAGCTCTACTACACAGAGGCCTAGGGAACTAACTCCATGTGTGGTGATAGCTGCACACTCTGGCACATAGCCTATTACCTACCTATGTACCTATATATATATATATATATATATATATATATATATATATATATATATATATATATATATATATATGTAGGGGGAACACAGTATAATAAGCCAAAGATTGAGCAGAGATGTGTGTAAGAGGGTGACCATGACAGGGAGCCATCCAGGACTGTCCCACCCAGCACACATCCCAATGGCACAAAAGACATGAGGTGCACATCTCACCCAGTGTACATAATAGCCACCAGTATCTGTAAGCATTACAGTGTATGTGGTCCATGTGCCTGCTGTACAACATGATGGTACAATGAAGTACATATCTACTATCTGTAGACATGTACCTGTCACATAGTCTACTACACACCTATGAACCTATCTTCAATAAGGAATATGTAAGCCTAGGCAAGTTGTGCAGCTTTCAACACCCCATTGGATAGTCTCCCAAGCCCTTGTTCTAATAGTTAGTACCCTAAGCCCCTTTCTAGTGGGGCTGCTGATGTGATGCCTGGCGTGAATTGTCTGTTTCCTATCCACTCATCAAGGTTCCTATTGAAGAGTGTCAGCGAGGGGCTCTGTCTGATGTACATTGGGACTCTGTTCCACAGTAAGGCAAGTGTCTGGGATGGTACTCTATCCCACCAGTGTGTTGTATTCATTGTTGTGATGAGGTTCATATGGAGTGTGTAGGGTGACTCAGTTCTGTTATCTGTAGATGCAGCATGCTCAGCAGTTATGTGTTGGACATGGCTGTGTATGTTAGGCAGAGTGTGCCTCTGAGTAGGCGGTACGCAACGAAGAACAGATTTAGTTTTACCAGTTGTGTTGCATAGCACAACTGTTTGAGGCCAGTAATCCTCTTGGTGAGGTACCTCTGTGGTCTCTACAGCTGCTGGATATGCATAGTCGAGTACATCCAAAATGGTGCATTGTACTCAATGATGGGTCTGATGACTTATGAGTAGAGGGCTACCACTACCTCTTCGGATCCTGATGCAAACCCTTTGTTGATTAGGTGGGTCGCATAGGATTTCCCAATCACTTTGGCAACATGGTTGTCAAAGGAAAGATGACTATCTACTTGTGTCCCCAGATCCCTTACTACCTTGTCAGTTTTAAGGGGGTAACACCTATGTGGTAGTTTGTGTGTACTTTGTTTTCACCAAAGGGGATCACTATGCATTCCTCCACATTGAGCTTGATGCCATGATTCTGACACCACACATCTGTCTCATAGAGTCCCTTCTGGAGAATATTTGTGTCATCCGGGGAATCTATTATGGCAAACACTTTACAGTTCCCAGCAAACTTAGTCAACCACAACCGTTCTGTGTTGGCATGTACATTTGAGAAGTCTATACCAAACAGGAGGGACCCCAGGACTGAACTCTGGGGGCCATCAGTTGTTACCGGTGTAGAGTCTGACATGTAGCCAGCAACTCTTAGTTTGTGGAATCTATCTGTGAGCCAATTTGCAATCCATCTTGTGATATATGGATTCATGCCCAGGTTGGTGAGTTCATCTATGATACCTGACTGGGGAATGGTGTCAAAGGCTGTAATGAGGTATAGGTAAGCTGTGTTGAGCTCATTTTAATCATCTGTAGCCTGGGTAACGGTCTCAAAGAAATCCGCCCAGTTCAGGAGGTGTGATCTGAATATGATGAAGCCAAACTGGGTGTGCTCAACTGTGCGAAGGTTCACAATCTCTTTATTGTTGACTTCCATTATGATTGGCTCCATTGCCATAAAGAGCAGACTCATCAGGCTCATAGACCATGGATGCCAAGGGGTTTTTGTGGCCCCACTCTGTGGAGTGTGAAGAATGTTGTTGTGCAACATTCTATGGGTACATATCCTGTACAGAGCATGTAGAGAGAGGTGTAGGTATCCTTGATGAATAAGGATACATCCCCACCCTGTGTGCTATGATCCAGGTCCTGATGCTGGAAGGTATGTAATGAGTAATATCCTGGTAGTGCTGGTGTGCTCTCTGGAGCCTTGAACTAGGTTTCTGTTACTGCATAGATATCAATATTCTCTATACTGAGATGTGCCTCGAGTGTGTGCATCTGGAGGCTGAGACTTCTGGCAATGAGTAGCATTTAGCTAACTTTGTAGTTATTTGTGTTGGTTATGGGGTTTGGTTTGTCCTTAGTGACCGGTGTTCCACACCTGAAGTCAACGGCTCATTGGTCCCATCTGACCATAAGCTAATTACCCTACATATCCACATTCTGGACCCACCCCCCCATTAAGGAAACCATGTTAAAAATGTCTCCAAAGTCAACTTCATGCTTCTTAAGAAAGAAGGGCTGAACTTCAGGACACCCATGCAGATGGACAATACTGTTAAGACTACTGAATCCTTCACAATTGCACTTTATAAGCACTTACATGAATGTATGCATCGTGCTATCCCAAACAGAACCAAGATGCTATCCTCCAAGAAAAGGAAGCCAATCTGGTGGTCCCCTGCCATAAACAAACTGCACAACAGAAGGAAGAAACTTTTGCAAAAGAGGGTAAAATCCCATCAGTGGAGGAGCTCCCTGGTCAGCCTCAGGAAGATGCTGCAATCCCTGATAAAATCCTACAAAGTTAGTTATGAAAACAAAGTCGACACTGATTCTAAAGACAACCACAAAACATTCTATAGCTATGTCAAGAATCTCAATGGCAACACTCAGATCTGCTCTAATTTACAGCATAATGGCACTAAATATACAGACCCAACTGATATTGCCAACAGCCTGGCAGATAGGATCAGTGCTAACTTTACCCCCTCTCACCCATGAAAGAGCACATCTCTATACCAGAGAATGCAATGTTGCTATCATCATGACTGCACAGGTAAAAAACACTCTCCAAAGCCAGGAACACAGCATCCATGGGACCAGATTACATCCCAGGCTACATTCTACATGAACCACAGAACGAACTGGCACCACACCTACATACCGTGTTCAGTCATAGACTCACCTCAGGCTTTGTGCCTGCTGAATGGCACACAGCGATGGTTATCCCACTACACAAGGGGGGAGCCACCATGGACAATGGGAACTAGTGCCCCATTAGCCTGATGAGCCTGGTCTGCAAGGGCATGGAACATATCATCATGGAACCTATAAACAAAGACATTAGTAATCTCAAAACTCTGGACCACAACCATTTTGGGTTTGTAAAAGGCAGATCATGTCTCCTAAACCTGATAGACTTCTTTGAAGCAGTCACCAAAGCCGTACACAAGCGTAAGGTGGTTCACACAGCCTATCTAGATCTTGCCACGGGTTTCAACACCATTCCCCACTCTGGAATTATGGATAAACCCACTAAACTAGGTATAAATCCCTATGGCACAAGATGAGTTGCCAACTGGCTGACTGACACAACCCACACTGTGAAAGTAGCAGACTCCAAGTCCGACTTCGGAGCAGTGACAAGTGGAGTACCACAGGGTTCAGTCCTGGGTCCTGTCCTGTTTAGTATCTACTTCCCTGAAGTACAGGTTAACATGGAACATCTCTAGCTAATGAAGTTCCCAGATGACTGCAAACTAGGAGCCATAATCGAGACTACTAACGATGTGGACATCCTACAAAAGGGCCTCATTGAGACAGATGCCTGGTGTCAAATCCATGGCCTCAAGCTCAATGCCAAAAAGTGCATTGTCATCCCCTTTGGTAAAAACACTGTACCCATGAACTACAACATAGGTGGTAGTATACTTAACACCAAAAGTGTGATAAGATACCTTGGGACACAGGTAGACAGTAGACTCTCCTTTGATAATCACATCACCACAGTAGTCAGAAAATCCTTCTACGGGGCACACCTCATCACAAAAGGTGTCTCATGCAGAATAAAAGAGGTCATTGTTCCCCTCTACTCATCACTCATTAGATCCATTATAGAGTACAATGCCTCTTTTGCTATGTATCTCACAAGACATCTACAACAACTGGAAAGCCTGCAGAAATACCTCACAAAGAGGATTAATGGCCTCAAATACATGCCATACACAGACCATCTCAAAACACTACAGCTTTACTCTGTCACATATCGCCTACTCAGAGGTGATCTCTGCCTATCTTACAAAGCTATGTCAAACACGGAGCTGTTGGACATGCTCCACTTAAAGAAATCCCAATCCCTCCGAGCGTCTGCCCCAAAACCCGGATTGAAATACTAAAGGAGGGGATGTATCCATTTTCATAAAGGATACCCACACCTCCTGATTAGTGGCACAGCACGAGGCCTTGGAGACCATGCAAGTGCAACTAACATTGGGCAAAGCTGCTTATCAGATTGTAGCCTGCTATAGATCACATAACTTGTCTCAGGACCCTCACTCAGTATTCCTGAGAACACTGGGAAATATAAAGGTCTTACCAAACACCATGATATGAGGAGATTTCAACTACACAAATATTGACTGGGAGAATTACTTGAGTACAAAGTCCTTTGCCCAATGCTTCCTAGAGTTTATAAACTCAAACGGCCTGTAACAGCTGGTCACCACACCCACTAGAGGTGACAACATACTGGACCTGATCATCACCAACATGGGGGATCAGTGTTCACACCAGAGGTAAACCCCTCACTGGTAATATCAGATCATGAAGTAATCATACTGAACATCCACATCCCGACCCCCCCCCCACCAGTCAACAAAACCACTGTGAAAAACTTTTCAAAAACAAACTTCACACTTCTCAAGACTGAAGTGGAAAGTTTCAAAGCCCCCTTGATACAGGATAATGCTATCCAATCTGCAGAATCCTTTACAAGTGCATTCTATGAGCATCTACAGGGATGCATGGATTGAGCCATTCCAATTAAAACTAAGACTCGCTCCTCCAAAAAGAAGAAACCAATCTGGTGGTCCTTGCCCATAAATAAGCTATACAACAGAAGAAGGAAACTAACACATGAAAGAGCAAAATTCCAAAAAGGAAAGGCATCACTGATCATTATTAGCAAGAAACTACGATCGCTCATAAAATAATCCAAGTCCAGTTTCTAAGGAAAAATTGGTAAGGAATCTAACGATAACCACAAAGCCTTCTTTAACTATATCAAACATTTAGGTGGCAACTCTCAGATATGCTTTCAGCTACTGCAAAATGGCAAAAAATATACTGAACCAACTGACATTGCCAACATCCTGGTGGACAAGTTCAGTGCAAACTTCACCCCCCCTCACCCCCAAAAGGGCCCGTGTCCATCCCAGAATAATGCAGAGCCCCAGACTTCATGGACATGCAGGTAAAAAAGGCCCTCTCCAAAGCTAAGAACACAGCATCAATGGGACTGGATGGTGTACCAGGCTGCATCTTACACGAGCTCCAAAAGGAACTAAACCCTCACCTACATTCAGTGTTCAGACTCAACCTTACCACAGGCTATGTACCCAAAGAATGGTGTAGAGCAACAGTCATCCCACTCCACAAAGGTGGTGCCACAACAGAACCTGGGAACTATCACCCTATAAGCCTGTCCAGCCTGGTCTGCAAAGCTATGGAGCGAATTATCATGGAACTCATAAACAGAGACATTGGGAACCTCCAGATACTGGACTCTACCCAATTTGGCTTTGTTAAAGGCAGATCCTGCCTACAAAACCTAGTTGATGTCTTTGAAACAGTTACCAAGGCCATAGATGAAGGGAAGGTAGTCCACACAGCCTACCTGGACCTCATTAAGGCCTTTGACACCATTCCCCACTCTGGCATTATAGACAAGCTTATCAGCTTGAACATTAACCCCTATGTCACAAGATGGGTGGCCAACTGGCTCATGGATATAACACACATGGTCAGAGTTGCAGGTGCTATGTCCGACTCTAAACCAGTCACAAATGGCATCCCACAGGTCTCGGTCCTGGGACCCCTCCTGTTCAGTATATACATCTCTGAGGTACAGGCAAGCATGGGAGGACTATGGCTGACCAAGTTCCCAGATGATTGTAAACTGGGGGCCATAAACAACTCTCTGGCTGACACAGACATCCTCCAGAAAGGTCTTACAGAGACAGATACCTGGTGTCAAAACCATGGCCTCAAGTTGAATGGCAAAAAATGCATAGTCACCCCGTTTGGAAAAAACAAAGTGCCCACAAATTACCACATAGGTGGTAATCTACTAGGTACAGAAAATGTAATTAGGGAGCTGGGGACCTAGGTAGATAGTAACCTCTCCTTTGATAATCACATTGGAAAAGGGGTTAGTTATTCCTTCTATGTAGCCCACTTAATCACGAAAGGGTTCACCTCTAGATCAAGAGAGGTCATTGTGCCCCTCTACTCATCACTCATTAGACCCATAATAGAGTACAATGCCCCATTTGGTATGTACCTTAATTGGCACATGCAACAGCTGGTAAGACCACAGAAGTACCTCACCAAGAGGATCATGGGCCTCAAAGAGATGCCCTATGCAGCTTGACTAAAGAAACTCCAGCTCTACTCAGTTGCTAACTGCCTGCTCATATGTGATCTATGCCTGACATATAAGGCCATGTCCAACCCGGAATTAATGGACATACTCCACCTCAAGAAAAATAATCTCTTAGAGCCACATGCTCCAGTGAATTAAACCTCAGCAAAGCAATAAACAGGACATGCTGGAGGGATAGATTCCTGTCCCAGAGACTTCCCTCACACTGGAATAGAATCCCAGTTGATGTTAGGCAGAGACCCTTGCAGACTCTCTTCAAGAGGAATCTTGATGAGTGGATGGGAAATTGTAAATTTATCCCTGGGATCACTTCAGTGGCCCTGCTAGACAGAGGGCCAGGAAACTAATTTAAAAGGGAGGTGAAAGCCAACACATTCTGGCTAGGCTTATAAATGCCCTTGGGCAGATAGCCTAGTACCTACCTATGAACCTAAGAGCCTACACTCTCTAGGGACCAAAACCTTGCCACCACAATAAACAGAACATGCTGGAGGGATAGATTCCTGTCCCACACATTTCACATATTCCAGAATAAACTACCTATGTATATGAAACAAAGCTCCCCGTTAGCACTCTTCAAGGAAAATCTTGATTATTAGATGGGAAATAGGAAATTCACCCTGGGGAACACTTCTGTGTCTCTGCACGACAGTGGCACAGGAAAATAAATTTCTTGGGTGGCAAAAGCCAGGGTACCTTTTTGGTTGTTCTTGTATAGGCCCCAGGGCCGATAGACTAGTACCTACCTATGAACCTTTGAGCCTTGCCTAAAAAAGGTAATATGGGGACAGCACGTGCCTTGGCCAGTATTCAGAAGCATAGGAGTGACAGGTGCAAACCATCTGTAGTGAAGCAATAAGGCTTGTCTATCATGTCATCACAGGCAGACAGAGACTGGATCCATTTTAAATGACACCAGAAGCTCAGCCAGTTGTTGAAGTTTATCATATTTCTGTTATATTGCAGTATCATGTAGGTGAAGGTAAGATGCTACTCAAGGTTTGACCCTATATGTGCCAGCATGTGGTGCATCAACCCATATATGATATGGTCATGGCCTATGCATACAATATACTCACAATACACCTAGTATGATAAGCCTGCTGAGGTTAGCAAATGTGAAAAAAACCTTCCTGCAAACTGTCAGCAAGTAATGTCTGTATTGCACCCTGTAACTCCATATTGCTTGCTGAAGTGTAAAGACGTACTTAGTTTGGATTAAGAACACCGCACTTGCCAACTGTGTGTGTCTCCCTGGGGAGAAGCAACCTTTTTGGAGACTACTCAAACACCTTAAAAGTGGTATACTCATCTTTGTCAAGTCTGATGATGTCACCATCCTACAAATATACCTGTGGAAAGGTAAAATCCCAGTAATGTGTATAGTGCGTTGTGTAAATGCGTACTGCTAAAGTATCATAACGTAGTGAGGTAGGGGTTTGAATCCTGTACTTGCCAACTGTGTGTATGCTTGGCTCCCTGGTTAAAAGCAACCTTTTTGGAGACTACTCAAACACCTTAAAAGTGGTATACTCATCTTTGTCAAGTCCGATGATGTCACCATCCTACAAATATACCTGTGGAAAGGTGAAATCCCAGTAATGTGTATAGCGTGTTGTGTAAATGCGTACTGCTGTAGTGTCATAATGTAGTTAGAAAAGAGTTGGAAGCTTGCACCTGCTGACTGTGTGTGTCTGTGCTCCAAGTGTGTGACACCATTGGCCAATGTGGAGTGGTTATTGATACTATATGACATATCACAATGACAGCTGTATGTGCATTATACATGCAAGGTAGCTGTGGGGCAAATCAATATACAAACATGTGATCTCAAGTATTTCATAGGTGGGTACTCTGCTTTCTCCATGAACGCATGTGTTATCTTTGCCAGAGCGTGTTGGCGCTTTCCAGACCTTAGGTCACTTCTGTATGCTTGTGACAAGGTTAGCCACTGCAGTGATCCCTGGGCTATGGCTTGCATTTCACATCTACTCATCACAGTTTCTATTGAAGAGTGTGAGTGAGGGTTTATGCTTGAGGTATATTTGAAACCTGCTCCAAAGCAAGCAAAGTCTGGCAAAGATGACTAATCATTATAGGTGTGCAACAACCTCTGTGGATCTGCATGCAAACCTTTTATTGCTTATGTGCTCCACAGAGGGATTTCCAAAACCCTTTGGTAAAGTGATTATCAAAGGAGAGATGACTTAACACATGGCTCTATGTATACATTAATACCTGTTCCACATTTTGGGGGCTACTACCTATGTGGTACTCTGGGGATACTTTGTTTTCTAAAAGTGGATAACTATGCTTTCTTAGGCTTATAGGTTTACTGCATGAGTTTGACACCAGGTATCTATCTGTATGATACCCTTTTGGAGGATGTGTGTGTCATCTAGAGAATAAAGTGTAGCCTACATATGCATTTTCATCAAACGTGGGCAGATATATCCCTACTGTGATTGCTTGTACCTAAGAAAGCTATATGGCAAACAGGAGTGGTCCCAGGATTGAGTGCGGGTGAATACCACTTTTTACTGTCATAGAATAGTACATGGAGGCTGACAATGTTGCTGTGTGTCCTACATTTGTGCATCAGTTGTCAAGCCATCATCTAACAATCGTTTATGGTCAGTCTGTTGAGGTTATGTCTAATACCAGTATGTGGGATGGGTATGATTTGCTAGTGAGCTATAGCTTGGCTGTGTTGACCTCCCCTCCCTCACCTATAGCCTTGTTGACTGGCTTGAAGTCTACTAGGAGTAGGAGCCATGATCTGGCCTTTAGAGAACCTAAGTGGGTATGGTGCAGTGTTTGCAGGTTCATAATGTCTCTGTTAATGAGTTCCATAATGCTGTGCTCCATAGCCTTCCAGATAACATTGGGCTGGCTTATAGGGTGAGAGTTTCCAGGACCTGTTGTAGTTCTGTTTATGTTAACATTTGCACTGGGTGTGACGAGGGTGGGCAGGTTTAAGAATAAGTATATTCGACAGTCTGGCCAGGTTTGAAGGTTAGTAGATCATGCCAGATAGACAGGATTACGTTGGTTTGTACATGTGCTGAGGAGGGATGCAGACTATATTGTGAAATAGATGCTAAGGATGAAGCCGCCAGGTAACAGGAAAAGAGGAATGCCTAAGATGAGGTTTATGACTGTGGTGAGAGAGGACATGCAGGTGAATGGTGTGACAGCGCAAGATGCAGGGGGCATGAAGACATGGAAACAGATGATGTACTGTGGCAACCCCTAATGGGATCATCTGAAAGGAGAAGAAGTCATTGTAGCTCAACCCTTGCGGACTGTGAACACCATTCCCGTACGTCATTCCACATGTATGTAACCTATATAGAGGCTCCATCTGGACAGAGTGTTTAGGTGAGTGGTGACTTCATATGTCAGCTTGTGTATGACACAGCCAGAGGCACTGTCCAGTACCATTGCCACTGCGGTGTGGACCTTGTTAAAGAGATATTTTAACTAGAGTGTCTGAATCATCAGGTATTACGTTCTGCAGGTCTGGAAGTGTGGCCCTTGTATAGCGACAGGGTGGTGAAATCCGCATTCAAACTGTCTGACAAGGAATTGGTAATGTCAGTCAGATAAGTGTACTTTGTAACCATTTACATTAACTGTGACCCAATATGAGATTTCCCCTGTAGATTATGAACAACAGTAAATACAGCTTTAGTATTGACTTTGGAATCATTGCCATTTTGTATTTTGAAGCTTGCCTTGTATGTTTATTGAGGGATTGAATTTTCCAAATGATACTGACCAGAGAGGTTATCCCTTCTTGGTATGTAACTCTTTTTTGGTATAACATCACACCTTCTATTATATATTTAGTTTATGGCAGGGGTCCATGAGACTAATGCACTTTTACTGTATAAGTGAGAATTTATTGTGTTTGTGATAGCATAGTCCATGCAACCCTGTAGGTGAACAGTGTGCATTAATACAGGATTATGCAGCTGGGACACTGTTAACCTTAGTAATGCAAACCAATGACAGATAGGAACAACAGCATCACCCACAGCACAGTGTCAACCCATGTCATACACACACATGCATACTCAAATTCCAAAATGTGTGTAGTACAATGCATACTGGCCACCAATCGAAACTATGGAGTGTTAACACTGGCCAATACAGGGCATGTCACCCTGTTCATGTGTCCAGTATACACGTACATGCAGACAGTGCACCTCCATCATGTTCACAAATGTACACCTGCAAACATGTGCTGCACACACCCCACACTTACTGTCCACTGTATAACACATGCTGACACAACTACACACATCAGCCAAGTGGCACATGGGCAAACAAAACACAATTGGAATAAACACTGGTGGAAACAATACAACATTTCTAATTATAGCTTTAATGCATTATGCCTGCTCAGCTACACCTTCAAGGATATCATTACACTTTACTGCTGACACATTCAACCATTGCTATACTTTATCAAAGTCACCCTGTGCATCTGCACCATGTTAGCCTGTTCGTGCATCAATGTTACAGATGACAGGAGGTCACACAGGTTTCATCATATGCACAGGGTGTGTGTGTTGTTGGTTTGCCAGAGGCCTACATTGAGCCATACAATCAACATGCATGTGTGAGTGTGTATATGAGGGCCATGAGTACTGTTATAGGCCAATGTTGTTGTAATGTGTGCGGGTATGTGTGTACCCTAGGTTTCTGGTTTATGTGTGTGTTTCTGCATGCACACAGTTCCACCATGTGGCTGCCATATACGGGGATTTGTGGGACAGCTGCAGACTGTACATGGCAGGCTTTACAGATCACCATCTCTGGCCACAGATATGGAACCTGTGCCTGGCAGGGGTGCTACAGACAGTATCAGGTACTAATCCAGATGAGTACTATCCTTAGAGGTTGACATATGTCCACTGGATCCAGGTCCCTGCTGGGACTGGCCAGAGCCACGTGCACGTGGTCTTCTAGGACAGTCTATAGACAGACCCCCAACATTGCTGGGGCTGGTACTGGCACTATGGGAGTGGCTGTGACTTGCTGGATGTCGACGGTGACCTCCAGCTGCTGATGTTGCTGGCATACATCCATGTCAACATCTCAACTGTCCTGCACTGTCCTGACATATGGACATGAAATTGTGTAGGACAGCCAATGTCTCACCCCAATGTCTATCAATGACCTCAGTGTAATTACGTATGGCACCTGCTAGGTCACGGATACTGTCATTTACAGAGGTGTTATGAGCCCACTGTGCCCTTGTCCCTGTCTGGTGGACTGCTCCATTCGTGCCTGTGCCTCCATGACAACCTGGAACATGAGTGTGGTTGAGAGAGTTGTGGCACGTCTGCCAGGGGCATGATGACCAGCAGTGCTCTGATGAGAATGCCTGGGCATCTGCCTATGTGGTACTGTTCCAGACATCTGGCTATTGCTGCTGTTTCCTGATACATGTGCATAGATACCACACTGTCCTTGCCAGTGCCAACCATACACTGTCCCTCAGCTAAGGGCAATGGTGATGATAGATGTCCAGGAAGTATGACTGTGTGCATGGATGGGGTGGAGACTTGTATACTGTCAGTTGGTGGCCCAACAACAGACCCTGCCAAACCTGCCTGTGCCTCAACACACCTATCCTCATGATCACTGTCTGTCTCAGTGACATCAGGTTCCCTGCTGTATTGAACCAGCCCCACCTCAGCACCTGTGAGAGGAAAACAGGAAACACACTTTAAGACCTGAATATGATGTCAGACCACATGCATACATGCACATGCACACATGCGCACATGCACACATGCACACATGGACACAAGCACACATGTGCACATGCGCACATGCACACATGCATACATGCACATGTGCACATGTACATGCACACATGCACACATGCACATGCACACATGCACATGCACACTTGCACACTTGCACACATGCACACATGCACACTCACAAATACACTCCTCCCTAAAGCAGACACACATGCACACATGTACATGCACATATGCACACATGCACACATGCACATGCACACATGTGCACTTGGACACATGCACACATGTGCACATGCACACATGCACGCATGCACATGTGCACATGCACATGCACACATGCCCACATGTGCACATGCACACATGCACACATGCGCGTGCACACATGCACGTGCACATGTGTACACATGCACACTTGCACACATGCACACATGCACACACACAAATACACTCCTCCCTAAAGCAGACACACACACACAAACACACACACACACACACACACACACACACACACACACACACACACACACACACACACACACACACACACACACGCACACACACACACACACACACACACACAACACCAGCAATCTCAGAACATACACAATAGCAGGTGATGATGGGGTACAGTATCACAAGCAAAACAGTCATATCACATATGTCAGCATGCAAGACATGTGTTGTTCAACAGCATGCAATGCAAGTGTAGACAGTTCTTGTTACTAATACTATACATGGCTTTGATGCATGTGTTTTGTTATTAGGTGATTGGCCTCCCCCTGCAACACAATGCATACATGGACACAACATTGCTGTGCAAGTATTCAAAACTCTGTAATGTACTGTGCACCATAACTCACAGGTCTACATACCATGGCCGGATGTGTATCTGTGTATCAGATAGGTATCCAATGCTGATTACAGCCTCTGTGTCTTTAGCAAATAATTGTGGATACAGTTTTAGCACATGTATGATAAGTATTCACACAACATCATCAGTGGTGCATGTATAATTGATGGAATACCATTCGTCCACATACCCAATGTACAGTAGTTATGGTGAGTGTAGATCATATCGTGGACATGCCAGTGTCATCCATGACATGGCATGCTAAAGCACAACTGCATATTTAAACATCACATATACCCAATGTGTGTCATATGACCTAGCCACTCACTATCATCACAAGACATATATGTGTCAGTTGTGCAAATGGTGATTGGTATGCACATTGTTTAGAGGTGCATATGTTTGCACACACACAACATTGATGTGTATAGCAATGAAAGCTATGTGAAGTACTGTGGTTACAATAACTGGATGGAGTATAGTACCATAGGCCATCATCATGAAGCATCATGTGGTCACTCAAGACTACAAATATTTCCCAAACCAGCACTAATCATGCTGTACCGGAACTGTACTACCTTGGCTACATTCACCATTTCACAACCAGTTGTTACATGGGTTTTTAAGGAGGCCAATAAGGAGCATTCCCTGACATGAATGTGTAGTGTGTTGCAGAGTGTTTAAATGGCCCATGATAGGCCTCTACCCTTTGGGTATATTATGGGTAATGTGTGGATGAGATTTTGGATACTGGGCTGTATTTTTACAGAGGGTTTGTGAATCATTTATGTGAAGCATGTTAAAATGCTCAGTGTATGACATAGCTGTGTATGTTATGTGCATGTTGAGTATCAACTTTGCCTATCCAATGGTAACTACAGTGTAGCCACATTTGTTTGAGATGATCGGGGTATTGCATGTGTTTGAGGCAGCTAATCACATTAGTGGGATGTGCATGGTCTTACACCAAACATGCACAGCATGCATTATGGGTAGGTGTGTTACATGTGTACATGGGCTACACCTTAACTATGACATGCACTTTTTATTTTTTATTATAAATAAAATAAAAAATAAAATGTGTACATGGGCTACACCTTAACTATGACATGCACTTTTTATTTACTATAATAAATTTAGAGCACACTCACCAGCATCTGTCCGCTGCCTTGATGTCATCCCAGAGGGACCTACATAGAGATGAGACAGTTTGTCAGTGGCCACAACTGTGGCATTGCTACTGTGTGTTTGCAATCTTTCAGTAGAACAACAATTTACATTCACAGGCCTACATATTATGTTCTAAATGATCAGTATTGCACAACAACAGGCTCCACATCTTCTAACTACACACTCCACATCTCACATATGCATGATCTACCAATACAGATAACAGTAGTCTACAGATATGCCATGTTACCTGCATGCTCCATGTGTGGTTGCTGGGTGACTCCAACCTCCATCATGGTGTATGTCTGCTGCTGTTGTTGTTGGGCAGGTGCCATGAGGCTCAGGGGCAGCTCCTCCACTCTGGTGAGGGGGGATGGATATTAACACTACCTCCTGTTGCAAGCTGTTGTCTCTGCGCATCAGAGGCAAACTGACGGACATGTCTGAATAGATCACTGCAGTGGTGGCGTACCTGCTCATATATCCAGTTATGCAGGCCTACCTCATTTACCCTCTGGACAACATATTGCCACATTGCAGTACACTCCTGCTGGTTCTGGCTGGTTCGTGAGAACATTAGACTGTAGTGCTGAATCATAC
This sequence comes from Protopterus annectens, assembly GCF_019279795.1. Lineage (NCBI taxonomy): Eukaryota > Metazoa > Chordata > Ceratodontiformes > Protopteridae > Protopterus > Protopterus annectens. Next base: position 763,207,136 of record NC_056732.1, on the reverse strand, counting down.
AGCTAGTAATGATCTCATCTTCAGCACTACTATAGCTGGGATTTCTGTGATGTGCCATGATCCCTGGAAGACATAAAGAAAAAATATGTCTGAGCAAGTCATATGGCACATTTAACAATATACAGTACAGATATCACTGAACTGTCATATATAGCAACCTATTAGCTAACTGACAGTGAAACACTTTAAGTACCACTTATCACTGCTCACCCCACAACTGCTTGAAAGTGCCTGGCTCACTCTATCTAATGAACCATGTTCTGCACAGCAACAAAATAAAATCACTATATACGACTATACAAGAGTACCTGGTACACTGTATGCAACACAATGCACCACCTAGCCACAGCAGATATACATCAAGCTGATGTGTAAAGAAATATGTCATCCATCACAATGAGTGTAAGGTCCAGTAAATGTATTACTATTATACCACACAACTTGTCAATGGCAAACCCGTGGACAAAATATTTGCACAATTGGGAATATAGGTCACATACTGCTGTAGTCCACTATAAATGTTGCTAGATACGCAGTTATATGTATTACCACACATATGACAGAGGACATGTTACAGACATACCCACACATGCATCTGACATAATTACAGGACACAAAGGTATGGCAACCCAGATAACTTTACTTGTGTACTATACAGTACTGTGTGTCAGTACTTATAAAACATTAATCTTGGGGAATGTAATCTGTGACGAATACAGGGACCACACAAAACAGTGGATGCAAGCAATGTGGACATACACCATACTTTGCTGTACAGGCCCAGAGCTTCAAGTAGTACTACAGTACACGCAGGATGTGGATTCAACATCAGTACCAATCAATAATCATAGATGTAGTGCTTTAGCCTCCAATGACACACCCCAGTTAAAACCAAGGGACTTAATCACACTGTATGCCATAGCACATTTTCTGCCTAGCAACAGAATACACAGTGTTTGCTGAGATCAAAGCAATGACCCATAATGCCATGACATAAACAGTTTCCCACTAAGCTATCCCACAAATACATATCTTTGACGTATTCGCAAACACATTGACCATCACAGTCAGTCAACAGTACAGAGAATCTATTGCAACAAGTAGATGTACGTGTGTATGAGTATATATGACTCTCTCTCTCTCTCTCTCTATATATATATATATATATATATATATATATATATATATATATATACATATACACATCCATTGGTGTACATATGTACATATACATATATATGTAGGCACATATACATTTCACCTTTCATAGTGGGAATGTCAATTATACAAAGGATATGAGGTGTACAGTAATGTAATAATATTGCACAGTCTTGTGATAAATGCATTGAAAGTGTTCACAGCCCAGGTTGCTTTAGCAGGCCTCACTGGCTTCAACATTGCAAACTGAACAAACCACCCACACTGTTTAACCACCACATGTCATATGCCAGCACTGTATTCTGTCTTGTTTGTCACACACTACATACAAATATGTGCATACTAACCTTCACCAAAATATATATCTCCACCCTTCACAAACAGTTGCAATATGTCCCCTGCTCTGTGCACATATGCAGATGTGAATATATATGACACATATATATTTCTCCGTATGTGTGTGGCATACACACACAAGGATCACACTGTTGTAAGTCCCTGGACCTCACAGCTGAACTGTTGGGCCTGGCTGCAACACAAACAGGTGTCACATGTGAACACACACTAACATTAGAGGGGGTACATATAGCTACAAATGCTAGATAAGCATACTAGACTGCTACAGAAGTTGCCAATGCTAAGCTACACTTTAATATGACTATCATGCATGTGTTGCTCTGTCACACCCATGTTTATATAATGGCAGCACTAATCCCCCCAACAGCCATTGGCCACATTACTGTACAGAACAAAGATAACATGGATCAGATTTTTGACATTTAATGCTGAGCTACACATTTCACAGGTATGTCCCACTGCCCACAGGTACACACTGTATTATCCATAGCAGTAGTTAAGCAGGACATCTGTGCATAGATAAGTACTGCTGCCACATATGAATGGTTCACATTATGTAGACTACTCTTCAAAAACATCTACTACATGCCAGTAAATACATATGTGTCACATAATTTTCCTTTGTATGATTTGGTATTATTTCTTTTTCTTTTTCCTTTTCTCTGTCTTTCTCTCGCTTTGTCTCTCTCTCTCTCTGTCAGTCTCTGCAATAGAGTGATTGAGTTTGTTGGCAGCGATTGCAGCCTGCTTTTGTAGGTATTTGCACATGAGCATGTGATGGCCTCTGCACTAATTAGTGGCCACTATTTGCTAATTGCATGCAGCCTGATGTGTAGTAATTGCAGTAATCACTGTCATAGCAACCCAGTACTATAAATTGCTAACTCAGGTAGGCATGGCCCTTTCAGCTTTCCAAGATAGAGATCATCCTTGTTTGCTGTGGACATCATTGTTTAAGACATAATGTTGGTATAGTTCTTATATCAGAAGCCAGGGTTGTAGCCAGTGATTTACATTTTGTACTCAGACCTAAATGTTGCTGCTTCCAGTACACACTTGTCAGTGTAGAAATGTACTCACCCCTCAAAATGTTAACACAAGATACATGGGAGGATGTACTTTCTTTTCAAATTTTACAATTAACTGCCATACAAAGCTAGTTATTGAGATGTATTCCTTTGGCACAAGAATTGTTTGAGAACTGCTATACTGTGAATATTCATTTACTCAGTTCTAAACAGTTTGTGCTTTTTTAGTGTTGACATTAGCACAATCTGCTCAAGAAAACTGGACACATTTCAGTACTGTGAGTATGCTTACCTACATCCTTGGTAGAACCTGCACACACAGGTATATTCTACATTTGGGTAGGGATGCAGAAGTACAGAGAGCGTATGTATTATTGTGTAAATTTTATCTTGCTGGACTTACAGGGTTGCTGTGTACATGTTAGTTTATCAAGGCAATTAGTCTGTCTGCGTAACTCCTAACTGTGGACCTATTCACATGGTAGACAGAGATTAGCCTGTTATTCTTTGTCTGTGCACCACACAGGTCATTCCAGCACTAGAGCAATAGCATTGTTACAGTTGGTTGCTACCAGTACATGGCTACATCCTTTTGTATTTCAGTGTTGTATTCCTACATAATGATATGCTTCCGGAACTCCTTCCAAAGCTATTTGCACAATGTGTAACAGCAGAAAGGCTGATATGCCTCTGTGTTTCTGCCTCTGCCAGACCTCTCAAACACTCAGGTACATATTTGAACAGACTCAGGGAAAAGTAGAGAAAAAGTCAGGGACACCTTTAAAATATTAGTCCCATTAAGTTGAGACTTTAAGAGAAACAGAGCATATGGATTAATACACCTTTTCTGAAGTAAAAGAAGTGTCTAACTCTTAATTGTTGTCATTACTCATTATGTGTAATTCACCACCTTTCTGGCCAAAGTCAGTAGTTTTTGGTGGGATTCAGAGGGACAGAGCCAAATTTTGTTTCAAAATCAGGGACATCCCTGAAAATTAGGGACAGTTGGGAGGTATGGCCTCTGCCCTAAACAAATATGTCAGTGTTTCTCCTGCTGTGATACTGTGTGGGGTTTGTAAAGTGATGGTGTAACATTATTTCCTGCTAGAATGGCTGCTTCTCTTATCACAGTCATGTAATGTAATCCCACAACAACTGCTGGTAAAGATCCACAGAACAAGTTGTGTGGTATGACATTCCTATTTTTCCTTTACATTCACTCATTCTGATACATGATATATTTATTGCAGGAAAAGTGTAATGAGAACTCCACCAGGCACAAATAAATCGAAGCTCCAAGGTAAAATTGCTTTTAATAAGCACTTTGAACCACTCCACAACAAAGACTGGATCAAATAAAAACAAGCAAAACAAAATAACGTATCCACATACACGTTTTCGTCGCCAACTTCATCAGTTATACATCCATTTTAAAACTGAAATGCTTTTATATGCTGTTTGAATTTAGTCATAGGTCTGTTGTCCAATCCTTTAACACATTCAATTGAGGTTCATTTAATTAAATGATTAATTCATAAAAACTATGTAAAAAACTAAATAAATAAGTCCAATTCTCTAAAAACATATAATCACAACTTATACCCTTTTTATTATAATTTGTCTAAGAATTTAAAACCTTTAATACATTTAAATACATTTAAATAAGACTTTTAAAATGTTTCCAAAGTCCACAAAAATGCCTGTGACCCGCCCCTAAGACCAATTGTGTCAGCGGAAGGATCAATTACAGCTCCCCTAGCCAAGTTTGTTGATCACAAGATCAAACATGTACTCGAGGGATGTGAAAATGTTCTAAAAGACTCTTGGGATTTACTGAGAAGAATTAAACCCTCAATATACAGTGAAAACACCTGCTTTGGAACCATGGACGTGATTGATTTGTTTGGTTGTATCCCCCATGATTTAGGCCTTTCTTGGTTTGAAGAAAAATTAATTGAAAGTAAAAAACTGACACAGACTGATTTCGTTAACACTTTAACATTCATGGAAATTGTATTAAAAAACAATTTCATCTACTTCCAAGGGGAGTACTTCAAAGAAGAAAAGGTTTATGGGTGCACACTGTGCACCCACATATGCCAATATTATAATGGCCTTTTGGGAAGAAACTTTTCTTCTCAATTCTCCTTTGATGAACGAATGCTCCCTTTATACTAGGTATCTAGATGATTTGTGTTTTTTTTGGAGTGGTAGTGAAGAAAATTTCAACAACCTTTTGACCTTTGTCAACAACACCTCCACATTTTTGAAATTTACTAGTAATTTTGACAAACAAACATTAAAATATCTTGATGTTCACATAGAGAAAAAAGAGGGGAACCTGTCATCAAGAATTTTCAGGAAAGAAACCTTCTCCAACTCTTATTTGCACTACACCAGTTGCCATCCCCCCCACCAAAAAAAGGGTGTGGTGAAAGGGCAATTGGTTAGGTGTAGCAGAATGACCTCGGATAACAAAGTTTTTCTTGAAGAAACTGAACTGTTAAAGAATCTTTTTACCCAGAGAGGGTACCCTCTAGAGATGTTCAACAAGGTGTTGGAGGAAGTCAATACAAAAAGAGCAGACACCTTTGCCCCTATTTTAGGGAAGGAAGAAATACTGACCCACAATTTAGGTTCAGCGGGCAATTTCGCTGAAAAGGGGACAGGATTAATAACTACCTTTAGCGAACAATCAGCTTTTGTCAGGAACATATTTTCTAGAGAATGGGATAGCTTTTCAAAATTTTCAGATCTTGAATCTATTTTTGATAAAGAACTAACCCATGTATATCGTAGAGGGAAAAGTATCAAGAATTACCTTGAAGCAGGGATGAAAAACAACAAGTGTAATAACCAAGAAAAATCCAAGAAATGATTACAAAAGTGTGGGAGATGTAATTATTGTACCTACCTGATCTGTGGGGAAAGTATGGTTTTAGAAGCAAGGAAAATGACCATAAATTTAAATTCATTTGCTAACTGTGACACCAAAGGCATCATATATTTAGCTGTTTGCAAAAAATGTCCCTCTTTCTACGTTGGAAAGAGCGAGAGAAAGCTCAGACAGAGAATATACGAGCACTTATATGATGTCAGGGTGATGAAAGAAAAAAGTGCATTGAGTAAACATTCAATAAAATGCAACACCACAGGTTACTCATTTTTTGTATTGGAAGTGGTTCCCACTAATCCAAGAGGTGGAATGTGGGAGACACTCATTGAGTATAAAGAATTGTATTGGCAGCTCTTTTGGATGCAAACCGTAACTTTGGGCTCAATGATATGGTATCATTGGCGCCAGTTTTGAAGATGAGAGCTGCCAAGCTTTAACTCAAAGAAGTTTTTGAAGTTTTTTTAGTTTTGGTTTTATTGTTATGATATTTTATACAGATTGCAAAAAAACAAGTGTTTCTTTGGATTCTCAAGGTCTCAGTGTATGGCTTTGCAATTCATTCAATGGCCACAAGATGGTGCTTTGTTGTAATTTCAGATCCAAAAGCCCAAATCAAGCACAATACAGAAACATTTTAAAAGTCTTATTTAAATGTATTTAAATGTATTAAAGGTTTTAAATTCTTAGACAAATTATAATAAAAAGGGTATAAGTTGTGATTATATGTTTTAGAGAATTGGACTTATTTATTTAGTTTTTACATAGTTTTATGAATTAATCATTCAATTAAATGAACCTCAATTGAATGTGTTAAAGGATTGGACAACAGACCTATGACTAAATTCAAACAGCATATAAAAGCATTTCAGTTTTAAAATGGATGTATAACTGATGAAGGTGGCGACGAAAACGTGTATGTGGATACGTTATTTTGTTTTGCTTGTCTTTATTTGATCCAGTCTTTGTTGTGGAGTGGTTCAAAGTGCTTATTAAAAGCAATTTTACCTTGGAGCTTCGATTTATTTGTGCCTGGTGGAGTTCTCATTACACTTTTCCTGGTTATAAACTTTTTTGGCTCATTTTACCTTTTATATATTTATTGCAGCACCAACTTGTTGTATATCTACCATGGCTTAGTGGTACTTCATGCAGTGTAATGAATGCAAGGTCCCGGGTTCGAAACTGACAGAGGTTGTTTTATTTTGCTGCTGAACAGAGCAATGGCCCTCACATACAGAGTGACTAAGGCACTTTTAAGCAGTTGTAAATGGGTTTGCGCAGCTTTACGAGATGCTTCGCAATGCTTAGCTAAGTGCAAACATGCGCACACTCGCGCAAATCCGCTAACTACTGCTTAATAGTGCTTACTCCCACTAACCCTCGCACTCATTTCTTTGAAAGAAAAGAAAATGGGGAGATAGAAAAGTGGTGAAAAAGGGACACAAAGAGGGAAAGACAGTAGGGAAAATATATCGGGGTGTGCAGGATGGGCGTAGGGAAGGTCCATAGCTGCCCATTTCTTTAACAGCAACAGCTGTGCATATGGAATACATTTGGAGGTAAATATGAAACCTTCAACCCCTGTGAGAGGGGTGAGGACAACAAAGTATGTTGTAATGCCAATTAAATTACATTTTATGTGTCCAGGGGACATGTGTGCAAAAGGGCAGCTATGTATGGGGCGTATTTTTTTTTTGGGAGCAGATTGCCCTTTTTTCAGGTGAGAGTGGAATGTGGGGTAGGGGAAGTAGGTATATTTGGGGAGGTAAGTTGGGGAGGTAAACAGACAAGACAAACAAGATGCATACAGGGGCGGAATATGACACATGTGGTGGGTGAACACCATTGACGGGGAGGGATGTTTGGAAATCGCAAGCCCATGAGCCCACAGATGGCAACAGTAGAACTGAAATCCCCACCCATGGGCAGTCACCACTGCACCTTCACAGCCCAGAGGGTGGCTGTGCTGGGGTCTGTATAGGAGGGGCAGGCTGACCCGGTAGTTGTGCCACTCATGCCTCAAGCTGGCGTAGAGGTTCTGCAACAGAAAGCTCGATCTCTCTATGCACCACAGCCCGGACCATTAGAAGAGTGATAGGTTGCCCTCCTCTGCCCACGCTTGCACGGGGGGGGCGAGCCCCATCCCCTGCAGAGCTTCCACCCAAAGGTGGCACAGGGCCAATAGAGGAGGAGGTCACAGGCTGGACACCAGACTTGCTGGTGCCTGGTGCCATGGCCAGCTGAGGTGGGACAGGTGGGTCCGCTGGGACCGGCCTTCCCATATGAACTATGTTTTGGGGAATTTAATAAAGATATGGGCTAGTAACAGTCAACAGCATTCCCAGTTAGTTATAACAGCATGCAGAAGTATTCCCATTAACCCAGCACACCAGAGTTTCAACAGTTGAAAAGCAAGCATAACACATGCAAATATAGAACAATAGTGGACATTACAACAGCATGCAGGTTTAATTGATGGCAACAGGCCACCAATATTGTAGTATTTGAACAGGACACATGCATAGAAATGAATGCAAATATTTATAAACCAATAGGACATATGTCCCAACAAATGTTTTGAGATTAGACATACCCATTGAGGTGTGGAATTGCATTTTTATGCACATACAGTAGGGTGGAAAAGATAGCTCAATTAACAACTTATATATCCTTCTAGTTTACACTACATTCCTATTAACTGCAGTTATATGTCCCTTACATGTAATATTACACTACCCAATGTCCTTCTATTGTGCAATTGGATTTTGCTAGATCATTATATACATGAGCTGTATCTGACATACAAACTGTCCAGGATGCAGATGTTACTGCTACATATTTTGAGAGTTGCTCACACACACTACTGCTGTAATGGTACACTGACAGCTCTACTTTCATATAATTATATAGATATGTTCAGGTGAAATTATCAGTTATATGTTAACAGCTCCCTACATTTCTGGCAGCACACTGACATTTCTGAGGAACACAATATCAAGCTACTCATGTGCCAGATTAACCTATACATGCTGGGCATGAACCAACAGTTAAGGGCTGTAAATATGCATAAAAGCTACTGGCACTCCCTTCATCCACTTTATGTAGGCCTACCCAAGTGTTGGTTAACTAACACTGCTTAATACAACAGTACTATTTCTAAAATGCAACAGTACAACAACATATCAAAGAAATTCACACATACGGACTCCAGGAATTATACCTTTAGTAAAGAATTATTACACCTTTATTTTTTGGGTCAAAACACTTTTTTGAAGGCTCTCTCATTTATTTTATACAACAGTACATGCAGAATAATTATTAAAGAATTATTATACCTTTATTTATAGGGTTAAAACACTTTTTTGAAGGCTCTCTCATTTATTTTATATAACAGTACATGCAGAATAATTACTAACCTGCCTGGTAATGCAGCCTTTGTGGCCTATCTTCATGGGCTTGCTGATTCATAGCCCAGACACCTGCAGCTGTGAAGCAACTGCAGTGATAATGAGACATACCTATCCATAGTATAGACAAGAATAGCAATTCTTAAATACTTAATACAATGGCTACTTACTCAGTACTGGGGCATTTGCCATCCCACGGGCCTCTTGGATCCACTGGTCCAGTTGATCCTCCTTGCGTCACTTCAGGTCAGAGTAATGGTACCTGACCTGCTCACCAGTCAGAGGAACGCCAGTAGCACTGGTGAGATCATGAGCTAGACAGTTCCAAGCCTCAGTTTTGTATTGGGTGCCTTGGTACTGGCCCCACAGGAGTCTTTCTTTGTGATTGTGGACAAGGAGCCAAACCATTACTTTGGTCTTCTCAATGCCCCAATGTTGCACTCAAAATCGAGTGCCTTCTCCAACCCTGGCCATGCTGACTGCAGAAGGGAGCTACAACCAGTTATGGCAAGTATTCCCACCTGTGGAGCTTAAATATGTTTCATTTCCCACACTTATTTGTGATTGGCAAGTTTGGAAAAAACTCAGCTGTAGGCACACCTGCTTTGCTGATGTTAGCAATGTTTAATATTCCTTTGATAGATATGTGTCTGCTGAAAGTGCATGGTTATGAAATGCTGTCATGGCTTAGTGGTTATGTACTGTGCCTATAGTGCACAGTATCCCGAGTTCGAGCCCTGTCACTGTTTTTTATTTTCGTACTGGCCAGACCTCAATGGTTAAGGTACAGTGCAGGAGGTGTGGCCATGTTTAGCCGACTTTGCTCAACTTTGCCCGATGTTGCTCAGCGTTGCTTGACGTTGCCTGACGTTGCCTGATGTTGCCTGACGTTGCCCGACTTTGAGCTGGTTAACGTAGTGCGCAGCTATGCGCAAACATGTTCTGTTTGCGCTAGTTTGCGCGATGTGCAGCTCCAGACAAAGACATTGTGCTAGTTAACACAGCGCTCAGCTATGAACAATTAAACATAAATCTGTTCAATACTGGTAAAATGCGCTTAGCAGTGCTTTACATTGCTTAAAATAATTTACTCATGCAGCAGTATGCATAACCATTTCACCTTCATATATATATATATATATATATATATATATATATATATATATATAAATATATATATAAAATTCGTTCATTACTGCATATAACATTTCAATGCTTTTTACAAAACTTTAAATAATACATGTCAGGAAATATTTTTGTATACAGATTTCCAACAGAAAATGAAAAGTGTAGTGGTGGGACTCGAACCGGGAATGCCTCCTCTTTGTGTGAAGGCTCTAACCACTATGCTATCACTATTTTGCTTAATTTGCATATATTTTTCTTATTATCCTCTTTGGTGTCTAAACTAACTGTAGCTAAGCAATGGGCAAACCCACACAAACATGCGCAAATACGGGCAGCTATATGGAAAATGAAAAAAAAAATGTCTTTTACTTTCTATATTTGTACAGGGTTTACTATATGGGGAAGTTTAGTGTTAGAATGTACACATGTGAGCAGACTCGCTCATGTAACTAGACATTTCACGTATTTCAAACTTGCAGGGCCGTGGACTTTTGGACTGATTGGCAGTCCGACTCGCCCCCTACACTCGTCCATGCTCCATGTTAGTTTTAGAGTTGAGGCAGCGCACCCTCATTAATATACATGGCATGCTGCCATCTTACTCTTAGACTGGCTCTTCCATGTAAGAAACACAAGTGACCAGCAGTTAGTGTATCCGAAAAGAGCATAAAAACTGAAAAGTTAAATAATGAAACTTTATTAACCACAGACCGGTTTCGGCAAATCCATGCCTTCTTCAGTGTGAGTAAATGGACATTTACTCACACTGAAGAAGGCATGGATTTGCCGAAACCGGTCTGTGGTTAATAAAGTTTCATTATTTAACTTTTCAGTTTTTGTGCTCTTTTTGGATACACTAACTGCTGGCCACCTGTGTTTCATACTTGGTACTTTCCAGCCATGCAGAGCCTACGTGCACAACATTTTTGTTTGACTAGACTCCACTCTTCCGTGTAAGACTAATTTAGTCTTACAAGGAAGATTAGTGAATCCTGGGGCTTGTCATTTGATTGAGTGTATGTGAATGGACATGTGTGTGCGTGTGCATGTGTGTGTTTGTGTGTGTGTGTGTGTGTGTGTGTGTGTGTGTGTGTGTGTGTGTGTGTGTGTGTGTGTGTGTGTGTGTGTGTGTGTGTGTGTGTCTCTCTCTCTCTCTCTCTCTCTCTCTCTCTTTCTTAAAGTCTTCATATAATACAGCCCCTGTTTTGGAAGTTTCTGTCTGGTTTCAATTTTGAATGTGAACATTTCTCTCTCTGCAGTCACATATTCCTTTGAAGGAATCACATAAGGTAACTTATATAAGTGACCTGTAGTAAGGCTTCACAGAGAACTAACCTCTAATCACTGCAATAGTATACACATTTGAGAAGTTTGTTTCATTTTCTAATGGCTGTGCTGCATTTTCACTGAAAGCAATTTTATATTTTGTGGTGTTCACAATTTAGGTGCTACAAGACTTACCAGATGCATTTGTTTCAATTTTACTTACACAGGTTTTATGAAAAAAATCAAGCATTTCCTTCAGATAAACACAGCCTTCAACTGCAGATTTCATCAGCCTGCCACATTTCTTCTCTGAAAGTGAATACATTTGCTTCACGTTAATCAGTTTTCTACAGGGAAAAATCCCTTATATAACTAAATCACTGAGGGAATAAGACACTAATAATATATCTTCAAGTCCTGTTTCCAAGGTTACAAACTGATGTAACAGATTAAAAAATTTCACTAACAAGAAAAAACAATTCACTAGTGATAACTCTCATGATAAGAATGTTAAAGTAAGGGGCTTAGGAGGAAAAGTCAACCTGCTCCAATAATTCTTTAACAATAGAATAAATCTATATCATCTGATAAACACACTGAAAAAAAAAGACTTTCTGGAAACTCTAGACTTAATTTCAATGGGTGATACAGACCCTGTTGTGATAACAATCTCATTCTATCTGATTGCATGTTTAATTCCATCCAAAAAATGCTTAGTGACTTTTAAAACTTTAGAGTCACAGTATCTTCATTGTCAGAACTCAGATTAATGAGTGTTCTCAGTATTCCTCTCACCTTTAGAAGATAGTAACTTCCTTCTTACACAAATATTTATCTGTCTACACATCTCTATATCTATCTATCTATCTATCTATCTATCTATCTATCTATCTATCTATCTATCTATCTATCTATCTATCTTTCTATCTATCTATATATTCCAAACGAAAACATGTACTAGCATCTATGGACATTATATCAACAGTGACATTTCAATAACACATTTACTGAAAGAAAGACCACTAACTTGCAGACACACTCTGTCTCATTAATGGAACTGTTATGGAGTTTGGGAAAGGCTTTTAGTAATACACTGTGTAGTTAACAGCATGGCTAAAGTTAATGCCAAGGTTAGCACACATGAGTAAGGATGGGTGAGGGGGCTTTCCTACTAATTCACTAAACAAGACATGCACCTATGCATACACATACATACACACAGACATCACATATAGCAGTATACATGCACAACACAAACCTATCCCATTCTTAGACCTTTCTGTAACTGCAACTCACTTATACTTGCAAATACATTTTTAGTGCCAATGCATACATTTTTCATCATTTCCCAGAGTTTTGCATTAGCACCCACTCTCTGCCCATCCTAATGTGTTATAAACCTAATCCTTACTCTGCCCCTTAAGCAAAATTAGTGCATTACATCTCTGGAGATGTTCTCCCAGCCAAGCCGGAGCTTTTCTCACTGACCCTCCACTGAAAATTGCTTTTCCCAGTTAGGCCTTTCCCATTCAACAGAGATAAATATATAAACAAAATAAATAAATAAATGTCCTTACTAAAATCCATTTACATAACACTACCACTATGCAGCCAAAGTGCATCTGTACTTAGTGGTAGGGTTTTGGTTAACCAATTGCAAAAGGAGATTATTTGTTTTCCTTTTGCAGTCATTTGAAGCTTTGATAATTTCATTTGTTCAATAAGTATGTTTTATATGTGCTGGCATCAATCACTTGTGCTTCAATAGTTGTGCACATCGATATATCAACACAGACAGATATCGCAGGCTCACTCAAAATATTTATATGCATATGCAGAATCACAGAACATCCAACATTATAAGCATGCTCTGAAGATTACCCTGGAGCAGGCCAAACCAACAGAAAATATTTTTGCAAGGAGCAAGCACCTCTACACCCCACACCCCCTGTTAATTATATATACTAACTCTGAGACTGCAATCTCTAGGGAAAGGGAATATTCTCCTACATGTAAATTGTTAATCTTTTGCCATGTTGACTATCTGTTTCTGTTAATAAAATGCTGCCAACCAATCAGATGTTGTGCCTGTTTGATCACAAATAATAGACCCATTGATAGATAAATAGATCGATATATAGATAGATATAGATATAGCTATAGCTATAGATATAGATATAGATTTAGATATATAATTGTAGTTGTCTTCCTTGATTTTTGAATGAGAGGAATGTACACATTTAAGTTATTTGAATCCATTTTAGTGTATAAGCAAAGGTCACTTCTCTGTTTTTCTGACATATGTTTTGTGAATACTTCATACTACTTTTACAATTACTGATATTTTGTTGTAATGCTGTATTATAGTATTTTATCTGAGTTTTGTAATATTAGTCTTTTTTGTTTGATTTTAATATGATTTTTCTGTATTCTGACTGGTTAATTTTTAAGCATTATTATTTTTAAAAGTAAATATAAAGAAGTAACAGTCCAACAGATGAACGCACTGGTACCAAAAGAATAAAACTATTAGCAAAAAGTAGGTACTTGTGAAGCGAGGTTGAACCAAAGTCAAAGTTTCTATTATTCAAGCAGCCGAGTCCAGTTAGTATTCATTCAAGTCCATTTATTTATAGCAAATATTTGCTATAAATAAATGGACTTGAATGAATACTAACTGGACTTGGCTGCTTGAATAATAGAAACTTTGGACTTTTGGTTCAACCCTCGTTCTTCGCACAAGTACCTACTTTTTGCTAATTATTATTTTTAAGCCTTGTGTTTCATTGTTATATATATATTTCTGTAGATTCTTATTGGCAAATTTATGTGATTAGAATTTAAGTAGTGGGTACCCTACTGACTGTGTGTTGAAGACTATTTTACTTTTTTATATGACTGTATTTTATTTTGTTTTTGGTATTGTATGGTCATGTTATGTATTTGTGGAATTTTATGCTAAGTTTGATGACTTTTCATTTTCATTTTCCTATATAGTCTATGGCAACAACAATCTAATTTATTTTATTTTCTTTTCTTACACTAGTATTCTTTTAATAGTATTAGTACAACCCACTGTTGGGTGTTTCCCTTACAGCTGCATACATAACTGTTTTATTTCTGACATTTATTAATTTTTTGTCACTAATATTTTTATATCCTGGCTCCTTGTGATTGTTCCAACACACTTATTCTTTCATTTTGTAGTTTGGGTAGAGTGCACAGCTACTTTTGACTGTTTTTTAGTGTAAGACATTTTGTTTTCTCCTTGTTTTCTTTTTGTGAGGAACCTTTGTGGATGTTCCAGTTGCTGTATGTTTCTGGTCAGGTACAAACCAAAGGGGGCATTATACTCCATGCTGGGTCTAAGAGGACTTCTCTGGACCTAATTGCCATGCCTTTGCTTATAAGTTGAGCAATATAGAAGGATTTTCTTACTACCTTGGAGACATGTTGGTCAAAGGCTAGGTTGATATCTACATGAGTTCCCAGACCCTTGATGAGTGAATCAACTTGTATGAGTGTTTTATTGATGATGTAGTTACCAAGGGTGGCTGAATTCCCAAAGGTTACTATAGTGCATTTCTTTGCGCTGAATTTTAAGCACCCATGGTGGCTTTGGTAGTAAACATTTGTCTGTTTTAGACCTTCCTGACAGGTATTCTCATCATGTGAGGATTCAATGTTTACACACAGTTTGTAATCATCTGTGAACTTGGTTAGCCAGAGGCCATTGACATTGGCTTTGACATCTGACAAGTAGATGTCAAAGAGTAGCAGGCCCAGCACAGTGCCCTGAGAGAATACACCAGTGACTGGCCTCTTGCCTCTCTCATCAAAGTAAATAGGTAATTAAGAGGGTAAATTAGGTCAAGTAGAGCCAACTCTGAGATTAAGATAGCCTTCCAGGTAGAAGATTACCATAAGGCCTTCTACAGTTATGTCAGAAAACTCAAGGGCAGCACACAGCCATTTTAATATTGACACACTCACTGAGCCTAGTGATATAACAAACCTGCTATTTGACAAATTCAGTTACAACTTTAACCTGCTCTAACCCTCAACCATCCCCTTAAAAATCCTCAAACATAACCCAATCCAGCTCAAACTAGGGAGCATGTACTGCCTACACTCAATAAAGCCAATGGCATGGCTTCAATGAGCTCTAACCACATCCAAGAATGCCTCCTGAATAGCCTAATATATGAATTATCAGAATCCCTGGTGTCATTTAACTATAGCCTTAAAACAAACTTTGTGTCGAGTGAATGGAAGACTGAAAAGGACATCCCCCTTTATAAGGGAGGATGTTCAACAGATCCTGTAAACTACAAACCCATTAGTCTGACTAGTCTTATTTAAAAAGTCATGGAAATAATTATCATGAAAATTATCAACAAGAGCAAAGCAGACCTCCAGACACTAGATCCATCCCAGTTTGGCTTTGGCAAAGGAAGGTCATGCTTACTGAATCTGGTGGAAAACAATGCATACTACCTACTGACAACTGGCTAATGCATTTGATACAATACTCCACTCAGGCATTGACAACAAACATATAGAACAAGGAATAAACCCTTTTTGGATACACTGGATAGCTAGCTGCTCACTGATAGGACCTAGAAGGTTAGAATCAGTGAGGACACCTCCATAAAGAAGCTGTTCACCAGTGGAATCCCCGAGGGGTCTGTGCTGAGCCCACTCTTCTTTGGTATCTACGTCTAGGATGTCAAAGCCAATATCAAAGGCCTTTGGCTGACAAAGTTTGCAGGTGATTGCAAAATAGGAGCAGTCATTGAATCCACACCCAGTCTAATACATTCAAATGTTTGGTGCCAGAGCCATGGCTCAAAACGCAATACCAAGAACTGCATTATAGTAACTTTTAGTTAGTTATCATCCCGGGTAACTATGTCATCAATAAAGTAGCCTTAAACATTCGTTCACTAGTCATGGATCTGTAAACTCATGTAGATAGCAACCTAGCCTTCAACCAGCATTTGTCCAAGGCAGTAAGAAATTCCTCATATGTTGTTCAGGTTATAGGCAAGGGCATGGCATCTAGTTCCAAAGAGGTCATCATACCACTGTACTTGGCCCTCATCAGACCCATCATATAGTATTATGCTCCATTATATACCTGACCAGCCACATGCATCAATTGGAACATCCTCAAAGGTCCCTTAAAAAGAATACAAGGAGTAAACACAACATCCTACACTGATCACCTCAAAGCCTTGTCTCTTTACTCTGTATCATACATCACTGGACTCTGTTTTGATACAGCTTTTGCACATCTGCACAACAAACAGCATAACTATTAAAATACCTAAATTTTGCTTGTGACATAAATAAGAAATGTTGGAGAGACAGAGATGTTTCTCAAACAATCCTCATTCTCTGGAACAGGCTCCCTGTCCATGTGAAGCAGAGTTCTTCCCTAACCCTTTTTAAATTCAACTTGGACCAATGGATGGGTAATCGGAAATTCGCCCCTGGTCTGGCGTCTACATCTCTGCTAGCTTCCTTATTACGTGATCGAAGACACTTTTCTTCGAACACGTAATATTCGAACCTAAAACATTGAAAACACTAAACCGTGAATGGCCACATCCGCAAATTTTTTCCTAGGGAAAAATTCAATTGGCTGTTCTCATGGTTTGCCCTTTTCCCCACTGTTGAGCGATCTCGGAGTTGGTATATTTAGTTACGGGGGATGTGAGGGGGCAAAGCCCTCCACTTAATTAGGATTGTGAAGTCTGTGTTGTTTGTTTGTTTGTAGCCTCGTGAATGTTTTCCCTAGGAAACAATTTGCGGACATGGCCATTAGCGGTTTAGTGTTTTCGATGTTTGGGTTCGAATATTACACATTTGAAGAAAGTTCTCTTCAATCGAGTAATATAGACCCCTCTGCTAGACAAAGGCAGTCATTAAAACACCACCTATATAAATCTAAAGTGCGGGTCACATTTGTGTTGCATAGCTAGGCTTATAAGGGTCCTAGTGGTCTTTAGCCTAGTACACACCTATGAACTTATAAACCTATAAAATAAAACTGTGTGAATCCATTAATTTGAAAACGTCTGACATTTTAAAGCCAGTGCTGTGCAGTGACAGTTTAATATTCAGCAAAAGGCAACACAGAAGATAACACAGTAACATTATACTGAAATGAGGGATGCTAAAATTAGCAATGAAGGGTTGTAGGGTCTCCTTGGAGCAAGAGGGAGCACCCACACAGTTACATATGTTACATGTGTACAGTTCTAGAACACTTCTTGTGAGGGAGAGGAAAATTGTTCTTTTACACATCTCACAAATAGATTGTAAAGTTTAGATCTATTTTGTTCCCAGTGGCAAGTAACTTTACCTGTCTGCTTAAAATAATCTTTTAAAAAAGTTCAGTCTAAGAAGCAGTTCTGCCAAACAAGTCAGCGGTACATGTGCATGCATTTCCTAGATGTCTGTTTTTTAAGAAGTGTGAGAATGCTAGCAAACAACTGCTGTGGACAGCTCTCTGTATAGAGATTCATTGCTATGATAAAGATGAATTGATGGATGGCATTAAGTCTGAATCTTTGCAGCAGATGAAGGACAAGGCAGAAACACTTAATATAAGATGGCAGAGAGTCAACTAGTGATTTCATGATGCTGTCAAGAATATCTGGCATGTGGGACATGGACAATGTACAATGCAGTGACAAAGGTTGTTGTTTTGTGTATTTAGGTAAGCAAGTAAAACCTGGACATTTGGAGTATATATAGCTATAAGGAAGTTTATTTCTATATATTTTAATATAAGATCACTGCAGAAGTTCCATTTCTTCATTTATTTTCTGGCTTAACTGTACCAGTTACTTGTCCAAGGACTCTTTTCTGGTATGACTTTAACTAGAGACACACAAAGGTAATATATAATAATGATGCATGATGCATTTTGAAAAGGCAATCAATATAGAAATACAAAAATAGATGCCATTGTTACAGAAAGTGCATTAACAATCCCCCAGATTCACTAATCCTCCGTGTAAGACTTAATAAGTCTTACTCGGAGGCTGCAGTTGAACGGATTGATGTCAGCGTGCCAGGATTATGCATGAGGGCACGCTGACTCAACCGTAAGTCTTACACGGACCGTGTAAGAAAGCAGGGAGCGTGTCCAACTGCCGAGCAGTCTAAATGTCCATGCCCCTGCAAGTATTTTAAAACCAAACAAAGCACACACACAAGAGCGAGTCTGCTCAAATGTCCCTGCACCCAACACCACACTCCCTGATATTGTATACCCCTATCACAGTTCTAAAATGGAAAACATTCAATATATTTTTTTAAATCCCCAAAATAGCTGCCCGTATTTGCGCGTATGTGTGCGGGTGTGCCCATTATTTAGCTAGAGTTAGCAATTCTGACATGGAAGAGCATAAGAAAGAATGTTAATACAAATCACACCAAATAGCAATAGTGTAATGGTAGAGCTTTTGCACAAAGAAGAGGCATTCATGGTTCGAGTCCCACCACTCCCCTTTGTATCTATTTTTTTAAATCAGTATATGAAATAATACCTGACAAATATGTTTAAACATTACCAAAAAGCAGTGAAATGGCCAATGTATCAGTGAACAAAATGAATATTTTAAAAGATCCTGATATAAAATTGCCTGCAGTTAAGCAGCACTTCACCCAGCACAACTGAGTTGCCTGTAGTTTAATAGCGCTTTACCTAGTGCAATAGAGGTGCCCACAGTTTAATAGTGCTTTACCTAGTGCAATAGAGTTGCCCATTGTTTCATAGTGCTTTACCCAGCGCAATAAAGTTGCCCATAGTTCAATGGCGCTTTACCCAGCGCAATGTGTTTGCGCGGATGTACGCACCGCGCCAACCAGGGCACCGTGGGGCACTGAGGAGCAACGTAGAGCAAAGTTGCTTAAATGCAGCCACACCCCCTAGTATGTCTGGATAGTATGAAAATAAAATGAATGACAAGATTCGAACCCAGGACTCTGTGCATCAGAAGCAAAGTACAGAACCACTAAGCCATGACAACATAGGGGAAGCAGCCACTATTAACATTCATATACTTATGAATGGTAGTTTACTAAGCAGGTCTGCAGTCAGCCGAGAATTTTACAAAATGGCCAATCACAAAAAAGTGCGGGAAATGCAGCATATTTAAGCCCCACAGGTGGGAATACACGCGATAACTGATTGTAGCTCACATCTGCAGTTAGAATGTCTGGTGTCAGAGAGAAAACACGCTTCCGAGCTCAATGTTGGGGCATCGAAGAGTACAAATACATGGTTTGGCTCCTTGACCACCATCACGAGTCAAGACTCCTGCAGGGCCAGTTCCAAGGGATGGAGTACAAGGCAGAGGCTTGGAACCGGTTAGCGCGTGACCTCATAAGTGCCACAGGCGTTCCTTGGACTGGTGAGCAGGTCCATCACCACCATGCAGACCTAAAGAGACGAAAGCAGGGCTGACTGAACCAATGGAAACAGGAGGCCCATGGGATGCGGGATACCCCACAACTTAGTATGTAGCCATGGAATGCAGTATGTAAGAATTGATAATGGAGTATGTATAATGGATAGGTATGTTTCAATATCCCTTCATTTACTTTACAGCTGCAGGTGACCGTGCTATGAATCAGCAAGCCTATGCTGATAGGCTGCTAAGGCTGCGCCACCAGGCAGGTTATTGATTATTCTGCATGCATTGTTATATAAAATATGGGAGAGAGCATGAAAGAAAGTGTTGTAGTCCAATAATACAACCATAAAATTGCCTGAATGCGTCCTCTGCATGTACTGTCAGATAAAAATGTCAGAGAGGCAGAAAAAGGGTGTAGAAACCCATTAAGAAAGGTAACATATGTCTGGAATAATATCTCTGCAGGCACTGTTATATAAAGTAAGTGAGTGAGCCTGAAAAAAGATTGTTCTAACCTATTAATAAAGGTATTATATGTCTTGAACATGTCTGCCATATACACTGTTAAAACAAATAAAGGAGTGAGCCTGTGGAAAAGTGTGTAATGTCATTAATAAAGGTCTAAAACCCAAAGTGTGTCTGTGTTACAGAGTCTGAAATGTTGCTGTACCCTTGCAGTATACAAACAGCACTGTTTGAAAAGGTGCTGGCAAGCAGTCCCATATAAAGTGGGTGATGGAAGCACTAGTAGCTGTGAAAAATATATACAGTCCACAACAGGCAGTTACTGGCTGGCATGAATAAGTAAACCTGGCACATGTGTAGCATGTTATTTTTTCCCCAGAAATGTGAGTGTGTGTCAAGAAATGCAGGGTTCTGTACTAATCGAAGTGAAAATGTCACGGGAAAACATCCCAGATATGTAGATAAAGAAATATAAATGCAATCAAGAAATATGTAGCAGTAACATCTGCATCCTGGACAGTTAGTATGTCAGATATAGGTCAGGCATATATTGAACTAGCCAAACCCAGTACACAACCTAATGTATGGTGGCAAGTGTAATAATACAGGTAGGAGATATACACTTGCAGTCACTAGGAATGTAGTGTAGACTAAAAGGTCATTATAAGATGTTAACCGAGGTTTTTTATACACCCTACTGTATGTGCATAAACCATGCAATTCCACACCTGGGTATGTGTAATCTTAAATATTTGTTGGGACATATGTCCTACTGTTCTATAAATATTTGCATTCACGTTGATGCATGTGCCCTGTTTAAACACCACAATCATGGTGGCATGTTGCTACCAAACATCCATGCATGCTATTGGAATAACCACTGTGGTTCGATATATGCGTGTGTTATGCTTGCTGTTCAACTGTTGTACCTTTGGTGTGTTGGGTTAATGGGAATATTATTGCATGCTGTTACAACTAATCTGGAATGCTGTTTTGCTTATGTTGTCATTAAACACACTTAATCACAGAACGTATGGGAAGGCCGGTCCCAGCGGACCCACCTGTCCCTCCTCAGCCGGCGAGTGCACCTGGCACCAGCAGGTCCATTGCCCAGCCCGGTCTTCCCTCCTCCATTGTTTCTGTGCCACCTTCGGGTGAAAATGCTGCAGGGGATGGGGTTCCCCCCCCCCATGCAAGTGTGGGCAGAGAAGGGCCACCTGTCACCCTGCAAAGGGTCCGGGCTGTGGTGCGTAGGGAGATCCAGCGTTCAGTCGCTGATCCCCTATGCCAGCTTGAGGCAAGAGTGGCGCATCTCACGGGTGAGCCTGCCTGTCCTACGCAGCCCCCAGCACAGCCACCCTCGGGGCTGTGAAGGTTCAGTGGTGACTGCACATGGGTGGGGATCTCAGTTCCACTGTTACCATCTGTGAGTTCAAGGGTTTGCAATTTCCAAACATCTGACCCCATCAATTGTATCACCCACCCCATGTGTCATACACTGCCCCTGTTTGTGTCTTGTCTGTCTTGTCTGTTTACCTTCCCAACCTACCTCCCCGGACATACCTACTTCCTCTACCTCACTTCCCACTCTCACCTGAAAAAAAAAAAAAAGGGCAATCTGTACCCACAAAAAAATTATGCCTCATACATAGCTGCCCATTTTGCACACATGTCCATCGGACAAACATGTAAGCTAATAATTAGAAGTGGCAGTACAACATACTTTGTTGTCCTCACCCCTCTCCCAGGGGTGGAAGGTTTCAAATTTCACTCCAAATTCATTGCATATGCACAGCTGTTGCTGTTAAAGAAATGGGCAGCTATGGACCTTCCCTACACCCATCCCGCACATCCAGAGTTTGTTTACCTACTGTATGTCCCTCTTTGTGCCCCCTTTTTCACCACTTTCCTATCTCCCCATTTTCTTTTCTTTAAAATAAATTAGTGCGGGGTTAGCTAGGGTTAAAAAAAAAAAAAAATCTTTTAAAATATTTATTGCAATAAATAAATTAATATATTAATAAATATTCTTAAGAGAAACTGTAAAGGATATAATATATGCATATTAATTAAGAACAGATTTGTGGTACTAAATAAGATAAATTTTAATGAAGAAGGGAACTAACCACGGTCATATATTATTAATGAGCCCAAAAGAAAATTTGATTTGATCATTTAAACAGTATTGCTTGTTTTTTATTGGTGCAGAGTTTTAATGAATTGTATAAAAGTATGTGATGGTTGAGAATAATTTTATCTGATGAAGTCCACTTTAAAAGGATGAAAACGCGATTGCAGTAAAGGTGTTCATATTTTTGACTGTTTGTGTAGATTTACAAATAAATTTTGGCTATTCATCCTCTCCTATAGCAGTCGCTCTCTTTTGGTGTTATTTGGTGATTGTAGAGAACTTTTGCGAGTGTTTTTATTTGGTTGATGTTTTGCGGTGCTATGGAGAGGGAACCCTCGTCTAAAGTTACAGGAAGTGAAGATTCAGGCCAGTCCTAGAAGTTAATTGGGCAACTAATGGAACTTATTGATCTGTTGACACCTCTTTGTCAAACTATTGTGGCAACAAATTCTAGAGTGTTCTCAAACACAGGAAGTGATAGTGAAGGGCTGAATTTCCAGAAGCGCAAGAGGAAAAGGGAGCTTATTGGCACTGAATCAGATGCCGGCAAACCTGAAGAACTGAATGGTGGAAGCTTCAACCCCTCTGCAACGCCAAGAATATTTTGTGGCATTAGTCCTTACAAGGGAACGCATTTAAATTACCTAAACATGCAGAATATGGGTCGAGTCAATTCAGGTTCTGTCAGCTTTAATTAGACCCATTGAAATAAATGACTGGCTAAAAGAAAAGTGTAGTTTCAAAATTGATTGTGGGGACCCTCGGGGGTCCACAAACATGGACTCATATAACAAGAAACTGGACAGCATTTCTAAATTAATGTATAAATACAAAACATTGATTATAGAGAATGCTTATTTAATGGAATGTATTAATCGGAACATTGTGTCGAAGGGTTTAAGAACATGAAAATATCCCAATAATGTTCAAATGGGCTCTATTTTTCATAAAGAACTGATTGAAGTATTTAATAAATGTGGTATAGACATTTTAAGGTTGATTATTAAAGATAATAATAGGAATCTAGAAAGTATGCAGAAAGAAATTGATGAGTTAGATGCATTCATTAAGGAAGATCTCATTTAAGGGATTGGGGAAGAGAAAGAGAAATACTTTAAACTAAGGGAAGGAATTGATGGAAAATGTAAAAGTTTGATAGAAAGGAAAATGGAAAAATTAAAAAGAGATATTCAAGATTACGAAAACAATGTTAGCTACCCAAAACCCTCATTCATAAATAATAGTAATTATAATAATTATAAAAGAAAGGATATAAAGAGTTACAAAACTGATCAGAAACAAATTATTGAAGGATGGACTGAGAATGACTACGATATTGAATTTCCCCCATTAGAAAAGGAAGATAGGCATGGTCAACAGGAATGGCACAATGGAAATTTTTGAATAAGAGGGGGGAGAAGGGGAAGGGGGGAGATATTGATAGAAAATACCCTGGACCCAATACTCAATGATGTACGACAACCTATTGAAATAATAGATAGCAAAAACATGTTAAATGGGTTTACCATTTACAATCTCAGTAGCATTCTATTGAAAAATGAACACTTAATTTGTTAGAAAAAGGTTTTAAATTTATTCCATATGTTAAAGGTGACTTGACAAAAACTCTTTTAGATATTAAATTGTTCCTAAGGAAAATTAATATGGAATTATTATATCGTAAGGAAGGTAAAACCAATACAAAGGGTGAACATCAGATTTTAGTAAAGAAATTTACATTTAACCCCCCATTCACCCTCAATTAAAAAATTTAGAAAGTGTAATTGAGAAGGAAGTTAGAAAAGCACAAAAAAGAACTGGTTTTAAAAGGAACCTTAATGTAGAAGAGAACAGGATTTTGGAAGAGTTAAAAATTAACCAAAATATGAGAATAATGAAACCAGACAAGGGTGGGGGGGGGGGGCAGTTTTTATGGATGTTATTTTATATGAAGGAAAAATGAATCAAATATTAAGAGATGAAAATAAGTACTCTGTTGTTTCTAAGAAATAAATAAATTTGGCTTATAGAAGAGTAGACATGGTATTAGATGAAATGGTAAATGAGGGTACCATAGAAGCTAAAATGCTTGCTTATTTAAAGGTTGAAAAGCCAAAAATACCTGTTATATTTGGAATCCCGAAGATTCATAAAGATATAATGGATCCACCATTAAGACCTATAGTCTCTTCAGATGGCTCAAAAACTATACCCCTAGCAAAATATGTAGATGTGAAAACAAAACATTTTTGGGTAAATAAAGAAGTCATATTGAAAGACTCTTAGGACTTGATAAGAGAAATTGTACCAGAATTATATTCAGATGGTTTGTTATTTGTCACAATTGATATAGTGGATTTATTTGGTTCCATACCTTACACAACAGGTATGAAAATGTTTGAGGAAGAGGTGTTTCAGGATAAAGATTTAACTCACAGAGAAAAGGTGGCTTGCACAGGTTTGATGGACATGGTTTTAAAGTATAATTTTTTGCTCTATAATGGAGATTTTTTTCAACAAATCCAAGGAGTTGCCATGGGAGCAGCCTGTGCACCCACCTTTGCAAATCTTGTCCTGGCTAACTGTGAAGAAACACACATCCTT
>NC_056732.1:762803150-762866764 GCF_019279795.1 Protopterus annectens | reverse complement strand
CATTAGCACCATTTATTGCCAGGGAACATAAGAAACAATATCCAACATTGCTCCAAGCTTATCTATAATGGTAACAACTACTCTGATCTAATGGGTTTGCCAGCATACTGTCTAATAAATTCAGTGCTAGCTCCACCATAGAACATGTATTCCAAACACATATATCCCTGATGGAATCGATCCACCAACTATGATGAAAGAGCAGGTAGTCAAGATACTCTCCAAAACAAAGAATACCTCACCCATGGGGCTTAACAGCATACACAGCTCTGTAATTAACTGTAATAGCATGTATTGGTGACCCCCACTACTCAATTTCTTCAAACTAAACCGAGCAACTATCTGTATCCAATGGGAGTGGTATCATATCAGTTGAGTGCCAGTCCATAAGGATGGTTCCACCACAGACCATGGCAATTAATGATCCATCAGCAAAAACAAGTCTTATGTAATGACATGGAGCATATCATAACTGACCTAATTTAATATGATGTCAAAAATCTTAACAGACTTGACACCCAGCAGTTCATCTTTGTCAAGGGTACATCCTGCCTAATGAATATAATAAACTTTTTTGAGACAGTTATAGGTTCAAAGGTATATACCAGGCCAGATGCCTTTATGGTTCATTTTAAGCATAGCCATTTTCCCTCAAAGGTGTGAATCAAACCTTGTACCTCGTGCCTGTGAGGTAAAAACCTTAACAGTCATGGAACACCCCAACCACTCAACTTGTGGACTATGGACAAGTTGTCCACACAGTTTATCATGACCCAGCCTAGGTACTGAATGCCATAAAATATTCAGATGTAATAAGCATGTTGAAGGAGCTCCAGATTGAGACATATTTAGTTAGGTGGATAGCCAGGTGGATAGGAGACAGGACCCACATAGTAAGAGTAGGAGCTGCATTTTCTAATAGAATGAGGGTGACCAGTGGAGTTCCACAAAGATTTGTACTGAGCCCTCTGCTGTTGCCTGCTGGGTATTTACTTCTCATTTCTCCACTTATCAAATGAGGATATCTGGTTAACAAAGTTTGGGAATGATTGCAAGCTGGGAGTCATCAAATCCCTTCTGACATGCATGTACTCCAACATGAGTTTGCACTTTTCAGTAGATAGTGTATTAAAATTGGGATCAAGTTTAATGCCAACACGTGCAACATTCTAGATTTTTGTAAGCACCCTCTAGATCCAATTTATAGCTCAGATAAGTCAACACTTCAGAAAGAAAAGATTGTGAGAGATCTGGCACATGGGTGGACAGCTCTCTGAGATTTGACCATCACATTGTAATGGTGGTTAGGGAATCCTTTTACCTTGCACAGCTCATAGCAAAAAGTATTTTTCCAGATCAAAAGAAGTCCTCATCACATTTTATTCCACTTTCATTAGACCCTTCACTGAGTACAATGTAACTTGCAATGCATATCAAGCAAACTGTAAAATTCCCAGAGATTTGTAACTAAAAATCAGGGGATTAAAAGATTTGATCTACAGAGATAAGCTGGAGGGTTTATCCTTTTACTAAGTTTCTTGTAGACTCCTTAGGGGAGACCCCGTGCCTTGCTTATAGGGCTATGAGGGATTCAGCAGTCCAAGAACTCTTATGCCTCAAAAAATAAAGTGACAATTGAACACCAGACCTAGAGATCTAAACCTACTCCCGCAAACAAATATTTATTAATTTATTGGCATTTGTTTACTGAGATAGTCCAAATGAACAGTGCCCTTTTCAGTGGAGACCTGGGGAGAAAACCTGCATTATACAGACATGGTCATCATTTTCATTGTTTCATCATTTGCAGTCCGTTTCATGGACTTGCAACATTTCCATTATTCAGACATCCTTGTCATCATTGACATAATTTACAAACAGTTTCAATTAAAAACAACTGTCACATGGGCTGTATATGATATATTTTAAGGTAAAGAGTTAGACCAGCCCAAAAGGAAGAAGGGAAGGGGGCGCAAGGAACATAAAGGAGGTGAGATGATAGTGGAGGTTATAGGTGAGAAAATGGTGCATTGCGTTTTGTGCAGCAAAGAGTTATGGCGCAACTTCATACAGCTATATTAGTACAGGTTTAACCAGGCGTGGTGCAGGTGCAGAGACATTTATCTATCAGGCATTGCTTCGGTTGGCATTTAAACTCCTTCACGTTGCAGACTGAATGGAGTGGGAATGTATTCCAGCTATACAGAAATGCAGGGGGTTGCCCACATTGTTGTTAGGTTTAGTTATGGAGAGTAATGATTTGTCAGTTGAGCACAGAGGTCTCTTGATAGTATAAAGTAGAATGATGGAATGAAGAAATGGGAATTTTTCAGGGTTGTGCAGTAGTTTGAAGGTTGCAACTAGTAAGTAAAATGTTGCATTAGAGAGAGAGAGGAAATGATCTATATTTCTGATTGCTCTTGAATTCGGCTACTTTATTGTAGCATTATTCTAGTTTGTGTGATAGAGAGGAGTTGAGATTGGATGGGATAAGAGAGGCATATAATATGGTGGGAGTAGAAAAGAAGTGGCTATGTTTTGTCTACTGAAGGTAATAAGGCACTGTTTTACTCAACAGGGGCAGCCTAACCTTTGGTGTGCCTTCTTTATTGCTTTCTAGTTTGGTGTGGGATACCAGTTCTGCATCGGTCATGTTGGATGACAGTATATTAAAGGTATTTTTAACAGAAGAGAGAGAGGGTCTTGGGGTATACAGTATTATTATTATTATTATTTTTATTCAGGAGAAGTTGTGAGTTATTGAGGCAAATTTCTATGTAGAAGAAGGTTTTCTGGGCGAGTGTTTGCAGCATGGATAGTGTCTTAGCAGCACATATTAGAGTGGAGTCATCAGCATATTGTACTATAGTGGCCTATTTGGCTGCTCTGCTTAGGTTGTTAAATTAATGAGTTAAACAGTAGTGTTGGTAGGATAGAGTCCCACAGATATAGGAAGAAAAAGGGAGAGATCACCTTGCCATTTCACTGCTTGGGCCCTGTTAGTGATGTAACTAAGAAAACAGTTAAGTGAGGAGGGTGATAGCCATTGAGGACAGAGTTTAGTTAGGAGAACTTGATTACTGTGTGGAATGCCTTAGATAGATCCAGAAATAGGATTGACATTAGAAGAACTCAATTTCTATTGTGATTTATTATACTTGTGATCTGAAGAAAGGCAGTTGTACTGTAAGACTAAAAGAAGCAATAAATTCATCATGCAGCACCTACCCCTTCTCTAGAACAATCTCTCTCTCCAAGTTAACCGGTGTGATAGACTATCCTTGCATCAAAAGGAGTTGGACAACTGGATGGGTGTAAAGAAATTCACTCCTGGTATAAACAGCTTGGTCCTCCTTGAAATGAGAGGCTAGACCTAATGGTGGGTACTTGCAAGGCAGAAACTGCCTTTGCTGAAAACTCAAAATATAAAAAATCAAAATGGCAAAAACTCAAAATATTGAAAATGGGAAGATGTCATTTCTGCACTGCTATGCAAGTTGGTGTACACACTTAGTTGGGGGTGTATACATATACACATACACATACACACACATCTATCTATCTATCTATATATCTGTCTATCTATCTATCTATCTATCTATCTATTTATCTATCTATCTATCTATCTATATCCACATATAAAATTATTGGTAGATTATACCAATGTGAGAAACATAATCAGTAAATTACAGCTACAAAACCCAGATAAGTATCAGATTAGTGACAGTGTTTGTGAAAGGATTTTTAGTAATGTGTAGGGTTAAAATTAGTGGCAAGGACAGGGGTAGGTTTAGGGTTAGCATTAGTACACGTGAGTAATGACGACACCTTCCTAATGTGTGTCCAAGACAAAAGGAAACAGAACACCTCAACAACAATCAGGCACATCCCCTTACCCAACTGACCCGCAAGCACATATACAAACTACTCACTAAAATGCAGGCTTGCATAGTTTCAAAACTGCCAGCTTTTCATTCAAATATTCTTTTTCATTCATACTTCTGCATACCTGCTCTATATAAAACATGAATTTAACCAAAAATGATTCTCACAAATTTGTGTTTTGTTTCTTTTTTGTCACTCATTTGTACATCTCACATTTGTATTTCCTACCATATGTACAACTACATATATATATATATATATATATATATATATATATATATATATATATATATATATATATATATATATATATATATGTGTGTGTGTGTGTGTGTGTGTGTGTGTGTGTGTGTGTGTGTATATATATATATATATATATATATATAAAATAAAACAATAGATAGATATTAGCTAGATATAGATCGATATATATATATATATATATATATATATATATATAGAGAGAGAGAGAGAGAGAGAAAGAGAAAGAGAGACAGAGATAGATAGAGATAGGTTTAGATATAGATACACACACACACACACACACACACACACACACACACACACACACACACACACACACACACACAACACACACACACACACAACACACACACACACACACACACACACACACACACACACACACACACACACACACACACACACACACACACACACACACACACACACACACACACACACACACACACACACACACACACACACACACACACACACACACACACACACACACACACACAGTTATATCTACATTTTGTTACCCAGGTAGTTTCTCCAGTCTATTTCAGCTTGTAAATCTATAATGGTAGCAGATACAATGGGTTCAAAGATAGAACATGCAATATCTAATTTTTGATAAATTAGAAGAAAAACATCTTGTTCACTACATTTTTAGGGGTGGGTTTCTTTTTCAATATATAAATGGGTATAAGCTGCTGATGACTGTGGTAGTGCAGGCCCTTTATGCTTAATAAAATGGCAAGCATTGCTTTTTTTAAACACCCTTCTGGTCATTCATATTAGCAAGTCCTGTTTGACAGAGGCAGTTTGGACTTTACTATTTAGAACTTTATAAACGGTTACATTTCATTTGTAAACTTTCAGATATAAAACAAGCAAACCAAATACATAATGCACATATCACTATATCCAAAAGGTAACAATAATAGTGACAGTCACACTACCTGTTAAAACAGCAAAGGTGCATGCAGGGAGAAAGATTTTCACTCACCTTCAATTTAATATAGGAGATTATTATGGAATATATAAGAAAAGCACTAAAAGTTATCTGGAGACTATTGTATAAAACGTTGAGATTGGAACATACATTTTAATTAATTTTTAAATCTAAAGAAAATGATTATATTTGCCATAATCAGGAATGGCTGTTGGCTGTCCACATGTTCTGTAATATCACAAACTTTTAAATTATTTTATTTATTGATCTATTTATTGGAAAAAAATATTTCCACTAATGAAATAAACATTTATTGTGACAGTCCAGTTTTTGGCCAACTAATATTTATTCAAGGAATAATAGTAAAACTGTTACCCAACAGTCCATTTGTCTTTATATTTAACAAACAATGCTTGTTTGTAGGAAATGAAGAAGTGATCTTAAATTTCTTTAAGACAAAAGATTTGATCAACGTCATCAAATTACATAGCAGTGCCAGTATATGCTTCTAATATAATTTATGTTTTTTTTTTCTTATGGACTTTTCAGTTGAGTATAATAAGTAAACCTTAGGGTGTTATTCTGACTGGAATAATATAACTTGTTTTATCATAAATGTGATGTACACAAACTTAACATGTGAAGTGCATTTATACATATTTTTCTGCTTGTTTTATGACTTCACATATACCGTTATAATTTCCTTGTGTAAATATTCTCTCAATATTTTGGAATCATCCACTTTAGTGAGAACTGTATCCTCAATGTTGTCCCTCTGCACATGAATAATTGTGTTTTAATGTTGTAGGATTGACTGATATGAGGATAAAGTACAAGCAGAAATTAGAGAATGCAGTTAGACAGATTAACAGCCAAAGCATGAGACAAACCTAATCCTCATCTGCTCAATAGATCACTGACAGACAAAGGGGTACCAGTAACAAAAGATCCTGTACACTTTTATGCTTAACGGTGTCAAAAGGTTAGTGGGAAGCATGTCGTTTAGAGTTATGTTAGTGTCATTCAACAATGCATGAAGGCCATGGAAGCCACATTAACAACTTAAGTTTGAGTATCAGTGTATTTACTATATTTATTTTGTCTATTTTACATTTGTTGACTGGGGAAGTCTGGATGGGCACAAAGGGGCTTTTTCACTGGAGGCTCAGGAAGAAAATCTCCAAAAATGCAGTACACTCAAAATCTTTTAAGTTATTCAATATCAACAATGTCAGGCAGAGTACTATTAAACTAAATTTAAAATGGCAAATTAGATGAGAAGATGGTAACTATACATACAGTACTAAGACTTGCATACTAATTATAGTTTAGACAGATATAGTTAGATATTTAACTAGGCACTAGCATAGATATCACAGTACAGAGTAGCCATTTGGAAATGGTGGACAGCAAAAGGTTTATTTAATTTTGAGATATAAATGAAATGAGTGGTAAAAGACAGCTGAGAGATGCATTGATAGATGGGTGTGTGTGTGAAGATAGGGTGATATTTGGCAACAGATTAGAACACAGCAGAGCAGCGATATAGGAGAAGAGGAGGAAGAAGGTGGAGATTTTATATTTGTCCTGGAGATGTTCGGTTACAGAGACAGGTTGTTGATAGGATATGTCTTAGATATGTTTTTAATGCCTGCTGGTTTTCATGAAGCCTTATAGCATGTGGAGGGCATTCCAGAGGGTAGCTACAGTGTTTCATTATAAGGAGGGTCTCAATGAGTTGTTTGGGCTTTAATGAAGGAGAGGAGGAGTTTGTCTATAGAGCAAGCCTTTTAGTGTTAGATATCTATTTTGATCTATAGATATCTGTTTAGATACAAAGACAGACTAGTATTTTAGAGTATCAGCTAATAGCAGCTGATTATATTGGAGGGGATGAGGGAGTACAGTCCAGTTTAGTTGTTTAAGAGCAGAGCTGTGATGAGTTCTAAAGGGGCAGCCAGCAGCGAAGTGAGATATTTTAGTTTAGCATTGTTCCAGCTTGGTGTCATGTTTGGAGGTTAGTAAACAATGGAGAGATACAGTATGGTAGGTAGAAGGTAGGCATTAGCTATGGTTTCTCCATTTCTGTCTGTTAGGCAGGGTTATGTTCTATATAATACACTGAGGTTTTCATTCTTTTTTTTTAATAAGTGGAAGTAAAATTTCATGTTGTCATCATTGTTGACCCTAAGCATTTGGTGCAAGGGACCTATTAATTCAGAGTGCTATTTACTGAAATAATTTTGACAAGACTGTTGCTTTGGGAGAATGTTTTAGTGTGAAAGTACTAGTTTGTTTTTAGGGGTTAAGAAGGAGTTGGGAGTGATCTAACTAGAATTCTATAGTCATAAGGGATTCTTGATTAATTTTTTTTAGATGTTTTATAGGTTGGAAGCTTTGCAGATGAGCATAGAGTAATCTGCATATTGTATAAATGTGGCATGCATGGAAGCAGTGTGTAGAGCCTATATAAATATGTAAACAGGAAGGATCTAGGTTTAGAAACTCATGGTACTCCTACAGTAATGGGTAGAAATGAAGAGTATTCTTGCTGTTGTTTGAGGAGGGTTTTATAAAAAATTGTGGTGTAAGACTGTGTTGAATGCTTTAGACATATCTAGAAAGAAGGAAGATACTAGGTTTCTGGTATTTCTGTTTTTATTAATGGTATTGGCAAAGTGAAATAGGGCAGTTGTGGTGCTGTGTTTGGGAGAAAATCCCTGTTATATGGGAGGGAGAAGATTGTTTATGGTTAGATATTGCAGTAATTGTGAATGTATATGCTTTAACAATATTTTAGACAATGGCAACAGAATGGAAATTGGTATAAAGTTGGAGTAGTTGTCAGGGGGTCCTCCTTTATGAAGAAGAAGTATGCGTGCCTTCTTCAAAATGCCTAGGACGTGAGATTCTGGAATGGATTTGTTTAAAATACCTAGGACATGAGATTCTGGAATGGATGTGTTTATTAGTATAGATATTGGATATGATAGAGCTTCAGATGGAATTTTTAGAAATTCAGCAGGAAGATTGTCTGCAGCAGAGCTTGTAGCTTTTGGTTTTAGGAGATATTTTCTTATGATGCATTTAGGGGCAGATTTGGTTGAGAAGTGGGCTTCCATGGTGTTGTGCAGGTGGAGGGCAGTTGTTTTGATGGTGGGGTTGTCATTGATAAGTGAGACTACAGCCTGAAGGAAGTATTTGTTAAAATAATTAGAGATTGCTGATGAAGGGTCTTCTGTGAAGAGATCAGGATGTTGATTTAATTTTGGCCTGGATTCAGTAGATTTTTTGACCAATGACCAGAAATGTTTGGGACTATTTTGATGTGCCTCCTGCATGCTAACGTAGTGGAGTCTTTTGTCAATTCTTATACTCTTTTTGGATTTATTTCTTATCTGTCTGTAGTGTAGAGTTTTTTTCCTGGGATTTGTTGGTGTGCCTTCCTTTCCAAGCTTTGCCTTTGAGCAGCAATAGTTGCCTACTGTTTTTAGATAACCTTTTTCTGGTTAACACTAGTAGTGGGAGTATAGCGGTAGCATTGTCGCCTCACAGCAAGAGGTTCTTCTATTCGATTCTCGGCTGGAGCACTTTCTGTGTGGAGTCTGCATGCCCTCCCCACAGTCTAGTGGCATTCGAAAGACATGCGTGAATGGGTGTGCCTTCGTTGAAGGTTGTGTGTTGGGCTGGCACCTCGGCACCATAAAAATCTACTGTCAATCATTAGCGGACCGGAGTTTCGCTGTGGCAACCCCTAGCCAGGAAAAGCTGAAAGAAGAAGAAGAACAACAACTAGTAGTGGGAGTATCAGATACAATTTGTGCCCAGTCTATGTTAAGCTCCCCAAGGATGATGGTTTCTTGGGGTATATTGGTAGATGCTCAGGATACTATGCCCTCTGTTGTGCTGATATATTGCCAGGGGGAATACATGAAGCTATGATTCATATAGTCATAAGAGTTTAACTTCAGTAACACAATACAAATCTCTGCATTAATGAATGAGGGATGTTTTTTCCTGATAAAGGGATATGTTCAGGTGTTCTGAGTATATAATAGCTATACCACCTGTTTTACAGGTCTGCAGGTTCACAAATAAGTACTAGGCTAGTTGCCCTTGTGGGCCATTTTAAGCCTGGCTAATTTCCCTTTTTGTGCTCAAAATAATTTGAGCATACCCATTCCATGGTTGATAATTATATATTACTCTTTTTAA
Organism: Protopterus annectens; assembly: GCF_019279795.1. NCBI lineage: Eukaryota > Metazoa > Chordata > Ceratodontiformes > Protopteridae > Protopterus > Protopterus annectens. The sequence goes on along the minus strand of NC_056732.1, from coordinate 762,857,463 downwards.
GAATAAATGGGACCAAACATAGATAATTTGAGAGAACCATATGGGATAAAGCATTTATGAGCTGCCTCTGTCCATTAGTAGTACAGGGGGCAATCCTTGGGTAACTTTTCTGTTTCCCATCCAGAGATCTAAGTTGCCTTTGAAAATGGACAGGGATGAAGTTTGTTTTATGTGGATGGGGAGTCTGTTCCACAACATCTGTATCCTCTGCAACATATACCTGTCCCTTCAAACACAGCAGCTGTATCCAGTGCAAAATATACCTGTCCCACCAAACTGTTTTGTTAATGTTGCAGAAGAGGTTTAGATGTCTAGACTAAGTATCTGTGATGCCGTTTGACTTGCTGATGTACTGTAAATCAGTCAGTAATGGGTCAGAGGGTGCCCTGTATGCCAGACACAGGTCATTTCTTAGCAGTCTGTACCAAGGATAGTGACAGGTCTTTGAGAAGGTCCATGAAGGACATGTTATTTTTATGCTTTGTATTTTTTTATAAGGTATCTCTGCAGGCATTCCAACTGTTGCATCGGTCTGGACAGTTACATGCCAAAGGAGGCATTATATTCAATGACTGACCAAATAATGGCTGATTAAAGGAGGACAATAACATCCCAATATTTAAACACAACCCTTTGTTTATAAGTTGTGCAATATATAAGGACTTTCTTACAATAATAGACACATGCTACTCAAAAGTTAGGTCACTGTCCACATACGTTCGCAATCTTGAACAACTAGGGATGTATTGTTAATGTGGTAGATCCCTGGGGTAAATGAATTTTCAAAGGATACAATACTACATTTTCTGACATTTAGTTTCGGACCATGATTTTGACATTGGTTAATTTTTTGAGGCAAACATTCCTGCAGTATTGCTATGTCATTTGAGGATTTAAGACTGCTCCTAGCTTACAGTCATCTACAGTATTAGCCAGAGCCCTTTAGTATTGGCTTTTACTTCAGAAATGTAAATGCCAAACAGGAGAAGTACCAGCACAGAACCCTGGGTGACTCCACTGGTGACTGGACCCTTTGTGAAGGTAACTTCCCCTGTTTGAGTATCTACAAGCCAGCTACCAATCCAGTGAGTGACATATAGGTTTATTCCTAGTTTACTTAGCTTTTGTATTATGCCTGAGTGGAGAATTGTGTCAAAAGCTTTGGCCAGATTGAGGCATTTGGTTTGTACCATTTTGCCTTCATCCATTGCACTTATGACCTTTTCAAAAAATCCATCAGGTTCAGTAATTATGACCTGCCCTTAATGAACCCAAACTGATATAGGTCTACTTTTTGGAGGTTCCCTATGTCCTAATTGATAAATTCCATGATAAGTCTTTCCATTACTTTGCAAATGAGGCTGATCAGACATTGGTCTGTAATTGCCTGGGTCTGTGGAAGGCCCTACCTTATGCAGGGGAATAACTGTAGCTGTTCACCATTTGCTTGGTACAAAACCTGTATGGAGGCTGAGATTGAGCAGTGTTGTTAGTGGTGTGACTGAATCATGCTTCATGCCATTTAAGATGCATCCATGGACACTGCCAAGACCCACTGATGCAGTATTTTTAGCTTATGATAACACTTTTAGGACTAGTTGTGATAGGTGGAGGTGAGTCAGTTTCAGGTATATCATGATGGACAGACACAGGGAAGAAGGCAGTAAAGTTAGAGTAACATTATTTGGCCATTAGGTTTGCAATATCATCAGCCTCTGTGTAGGTAACACCATTCAGAACCAGCTCAGCAAATTGCTGAACCATGCCTTTGATATTATGAACTAAACTAAAAAATAACATCTGATTGTCTTTGACATGGGTAGCTATGTTAACCTCAGACTTAGTTTTGGTGGATTTTATTAAGCACATGGGCTGATTCTTTGTTTATTTCAGTGACAAGGAGTCTAATATTCTGAGAATTACTCTTCTTACTTTTGTTTAAAATTATTTTCCTTTTATTATAAAACATATTGATATTATGGTTCCACCATGTTTGCTTCTGGGGTTTGCCCTGCCCTTATTCCTGTGAGGTACAACTGCATCTATGCAGCTGTTTGCATACTGGTATAGTGTGGTGGTGTACATTTCTGTGTATTCAGTGGAGTTAACTGGATTTGGTGGGGATTTGAAGCTTGCCAATGTATCACTTAGGAGTTGTTAGTTTGTCTTAAAGAAATTTCTAAATATACCTTGGATGGAAGGGATCTCCTTTTTCAGCTTTATTTTGAAAGAGACAGTATTATGGTCAGACCTAACAAGTAATGAAGATACACAAGGGATGGTGCAATGTGTTCCCATGTTAGGACAAAATCCAAGATCCAGTAAGAGATTAGGGAAGCAGCCTTCAGCACTTAAACCAGAACAAAATATAAGCAGTTCAGAAGGCCATGAAGAACCACACTTCAAAGTTGCCTGAAAATATGTAAGCACAACTTTGATAACTTTTAATAAAAGTTGTATTTGCATATTTTCAGGCATCTTCGGAGTGTTCTTCATGGCCTTCTGAACTGCTTAGATTTTGAACAGGATCCAAGATGTTATCCCCATGGTGGGTATTTAGACTAATTGTTCCAAGGCATTTGTATTGACAAAGTCCCAGAATAAGAATCACTGTGCTTGTGTACTAGTGGTGGTGCAGGTTTCAGTCTATAGTTTAGGTCACCTAGGAAAATAGTATTGTGTTTAATACTGAGTGATACTAGTTCCTGTACATAGGTGTCATGACTTTCTTTTGTCATAATGAGAATTCTATTGCTAGCTAGTATATGGTGTGGGACCTTTCTAATAGTTATTTGACATGAAGGGGTTACAGACACAAGGTGCAGGGTTTGATTCTTACCTTTGAAAGGGAAATTTGTTAGGCTTAAAATGGTCCACAAGGGCAGTTAGCCTAGTAGTTATGAACATATGAAAAAGTTCCTGTCCATCATGCTACTTCACCAGCCTTGATATGACTTTCTTCTGGATGTAGATTAATACACCTTTACCTTTTTTCCCCTCCTGTGCAGTAGCTGGTCTAAGCATGTAGATGGTATTACAGCCCTGCACAACCAGAGTGTTCTCTGCTATTAAACCATGTCTCAGTCACTACACAAACATCAATATTTCCCAGGGTGAGAAGGGCTTGTAGGGAATGGAGTTTCTTGTTTAGGCTCCTAGCATTGATCAGCAACACTTTCACATTATCCTTTGCTTGTTTCATCATGTTGCTAGGTTTATCAGATTTTTTTTTCCTTTTTTGGATTTACAACTGCATGAAGAATACCATATCCTGGTGGGAGGATTTCATTGTCCTTGATTACAGGCTTTAGCCACATTTGTGTGACAGTGAAGATGTCAGGGTTGAAATGAGATGTGAAAGCATGCAATCCAGTTACTTTATTACAGATTCTTCTAAAGTTAATGTTTATAAATTTTAGACTTGTTTGATCCAGGTTGCTTCAGTGAGGTGTTACAATATTAATAGTTGTGGGCTATTGTAAGAGAGGCTATAGTGGTTGGAGCTGGGTTTGGGTAAATGTCACCACATAGGTGCAATGTAGGTATGGATAGCTGGAATATAAAATGCCACTTGGTTTTAAATTTGTTCTTTTTGAACAGTTTGAGGGTTGGGTTAGTTACTTTTATATTTTTTTGTTTGAAAAAAATGGATGTGAGATATTTTGTAAAGATTGCGGGTGGTATGACATGAAATATGGGTGCAATTGCAATTAAGAGCAATGGACTAAGTACCAGGCATTAGACTGGTGTTGAGAGGTATATGATAGTTGGATGGTATACGATAGTTGGATGTGTGTGCTAGAAAGAAGAGGGAAGGCAACTGTAGTACTTTGAATAGCTTGTTGATTATAATGTGAATGTTCCATTAGTGAAATCTAAATTGTTTGAATAATAATAGAGGGCTAGATAGGGTTTGACTAGTTATGGATTGGGTAACATGGGACGGGTTGCTGAATTACAATGTAGATGCAATCCAGCTGATAAAAAGAAGAAAGGTAGGAAGTGGTTAGTGGGTGTGAAGTGGTTGCAAAGTGTGTGAAGTAAGGGCAAAAGAATAGATTCCAAGATGTTCATTGACTGCTTGTATTGTGATGGTTGAAAATAAATTAAGATTAGTGTAGAAAATCTGGAGGTGACTGGGAATTAGTGGTAGGGTAGGGGAACAATGTGAGCCCAAGCATAGTGAGGATGAATGCAGCAGATACAACTGATTACGAAGTTCAGTGGAATACAATTCCACCGCCACAAATGTTTTTTGACCAAAAACAGTCAAAGAAGTAGAATGTTTAGGTATACAAGGACACGGTCTTTGAACTCTGAACTCTAAAAGCTTGAGATGAGTCACATCATTTAATTTTATTATTATGGGCTTTATTTGCTTTCACCAGGGAAATTTTGATCTGTTGAAGTAAAATATGCTAAAGTGTTAACTTTGCTTCAACTAAAGCAGTATAAGGTCTATGAGTGGGGGTGAGAGAGTCCTTCTGGCAGATTCTGCACTATAGTGCCAAACACGCTGATGCAGAATTGAGGAAAAACAAGAGCGTGCAGTTTATTTTTTTCTTGGATACCGCTGCTTTTATAATTTGAATGAAGTTCAGCTGTAGAAGTTCCTTTGACATTGACGTTGTCTTACAACTCTGCAGCTGCAATCATCAGGGATACCATGTGCTTACTACATTTACTGTAGAGGGAAACAGCTGAACAGTGTTGTTTTTCAACCCAGGTAGATGAACTAGTGCTATAGGTAGTTTATTAAAGTGTCTCATGGATTTGTTCATTTGTGCATATGCAACCTTGATATTATAATACTCACTGAATATTGGCATAAGAAAACATTCCAGACTTGACCTCCTTTTCCTCAGGATATTTTGTCATGTACAACATGTTTTTATAGTCAACATTTTTTCCTAGAAAAGTTAAATTTTTCACAGCTGAGAGAAATGAATTACTTAACCATGCAAATCAAGAGTGCTGGCACTCCTGGTGGAGAGTACATGGCTAATTAGCATTTGCCTCTTCCCTGGATGGCCACACTATCATGCAGCTCTGCTTGTGAGACCACCATACATGCTGAGGCTCCCAAGATAAGAGAAATTCAGCAGCAGGGTACTATAAAAACTGCAAAGGCTTGCTCAGATGGAGATACTGCCATGCTATACCTTCCCCATCACAGTAATCTTTCCTATATCTCAGCCAATATCACTCCATAAACATGTATACCATATCTTCCTTCAGACTGCCGTATTCATACTAATACATTCCTTATTTTTCCCCACATCATGGGGAACACTGAAGTATAGTTTCATAATAAATTGTTGTTTTGGTACTGTGAAGTACTGCTTCAAGATAGATTGTTGTTTTACATGATATGTATATATGTATATATATATATATATATATATATATATATATATATATATAGTTCCACTTTATAATCTTGAAATACTGAAATCTCGAATTTCAGTATCTCAAGACCATAAAGTTGAATTTTTAAAAACGCAAAACCCCATAACCGCAAATCTGGAAATGTCAAATTCACAGTTATGATGTTCCAGTATTTGTCGCGGGATGTAATGTGTGCAGAATCTATGGTTTAGTGTTTGGATTTGGCTGATATGTAAGGTAAGTAACTATTTTGTTAGGGGTTTAGGTATTTTTTGGAGTGTATGTGAGTGTGTTTGGAAGTTTTATGTGTTGTGGGTTAGGGTAGGCAGGTAAAAGTATGAGTGTTTAAGTGTTGAAAGTGGTGGGGTTTGTATATTTGTGATGTGTGTGTATGAGGGTACTGTAGAGAGTCTAGTGGTGAGTTTGCTGTCTTTTTCTGTTTGGTGCGATCTCAGAGTTAGTGTATATATATATATATATATATATATATCACAGCCCCTCACATGGGGGGGGGTGCAGGATGGCTTACCCCCCTGCTTACATGTAGAGTAGGTTTGTTGATTTTTGTTTTTGTGTTTGTGTGTGTTTATTTGTTGTTGTGTGGGTAGGATGATGTGTGTGTTGTGTGGTGTCTGATGTGATTATGTTCGTGATTTTGGGGTTTCGGGATTTCAAGCATTTGACTTTATGGTCTTGAGATACTGAAATTCAAGATTTCAGCATTTCAAGGTTATAAAAAGGAACCCTATAAGTATATGTGCAGACGTGTATATAAAGTAAGGAGGGGGCACTGTGATTTCATTTTTCTGCTGAATATGGAGGTAAAAATGTATATCTGACATTTAGAAATTAGAAATGTATTGTGAAGTGTTGTTTTCTTGTCTTTTCATCAGTTTGTATTTTTATATAATTGTTTATTTATTTTGCTTTATATTGTAGTATTTACTGATTTTTGATTTTCATTATTTTGTATACAGAAATAAATACATATGTAACAGCCTTACAGTAGCATTTATGATTTTTTTTATTTATTCCCGCTGCTTGCCAACCAGTAGCCCCTTTCATGGACAACTGACCCAGTCTTTCCTCCTATACCTGGAACAAGAGGCAGTCAAGATATTCTCAGTTAGCAAAGCAAAGCAAAGCAAAACTTTATTGTAATTCAGACTGTACAACCAAAAAGTGAATAGCTGACCAAAATTACATTCCTTCTAGCTCATTGATTCACAGTGCATACTATTACAACAAAAACACAAGCACATAAATCAACAAGATACACGCATATAACACTGTGTCCCAGCCAACCGAAGCTTCATCTCCACACAGGCAAGATGCAGTCCAGTTCCACTGATCCAACAAAACAGACATTCAAAATTTCGGATCACCACACATCCAAGCTGACATTCAGGTTTCCACCATCCAGCCCCGTCCAGGCCAAAGACCACAGGGTCGATGATCACAGTCTCCATCCACCATCCATTCCTACACAAACCTCATCTCTGCCAGCAATGATCCTGTTCCACTTTTACAAACCACTCAGATCTGGCACAACACCCTCCAACACCACCCAGTACCTGGTCTCCATCATCCACTCCTCCCGCCTCATCTTTCCACACAAAAGCCAGAATGGCTACGATCAGGCTAACCATTCCTCCACTACAATCACTCCAAGTCACCTGAGCAAATCCAGCATTCCACTGTCCAACCGATCTACCAGTCCACTGATCCACTGATCCACTGACATCACAACACCATGGCCACCTCCTCTTCTACACTCGACCACCAATGACTCAGAAAAACAGTCAAATTTGGGAAATAGCAAAAAACACAAAATGAACAACAGGAGCCAAAGAGACCACTGGCATACAAGGTGTCACCATCTTGCATTAGACAGACATTTAGGCAGCCATCAGAAGCTTTGCCTTGTGGGTCCTAACTTTCCATGATGTCTCTTTAAATCCTTGGCAGAATTTGCATATTCACATGTATGTTTTTCCATGCAACCTACACTTCTTCAGAGAACTAATGCTGTAACAACTGGGTAGAATCCAGGCACTCATCCTCTCTTTCTGTTGCATGCCATTTTCCCATCCTCAGCAAGATCTATCATTCTAGCAGAGTGGAGTGCCAACCCAGGTGTGAGCAAGCCAGCACATCCATATGATTCCCATTTCTCCCCACCCCACCTACTCCAATGACTGAGATGATAATTCAACTCTCGTCATTTTGGTCATATTTTGGCTGGAATCCATTGTACCATGAACAAGGGGCTGTATTCAATATTTTTTAGTAAGTTGTCTTGGACATGGTCTAAAACAATCTTGAAGCAAAAGTGTTTTATCTCAGTTATGAAATCTTAAATAAAATAAGATGAAATAATAATTAATTTGGCATTGTTGGTCAGAGCTACCATTTGTCACAATAGCAAAATCACAGATTTGGTATACATGGAGAGCAGGAGAGTAGTTGCAAATGGCTCTAAGATTGCAGGGAGGATGGTAGCTTACCCCTCAGCAAAAACAATAATTTAGAAGTGTTCAGTGATATTTTCAGTTTTTTCTATAAAATAACTCAATGTTCTGTGGGTGATGAGGTAAATTTTAATCTTTTTTATACTGAAAGTTCTTTCACTTTTGAATTTTTGTATTTTTTTTTTGAGAGTCAAGTTAGGATTTTTTTTTTAGTTTTATGGTTCAGTTGTAAGTTTATTACATATTTATAATGTCTCTAACACACACACACACACATATATATATATATATATATATATATATATATATATACACATATATATAAAAACACAATCACAAACATTCATAAGTTACAGAGTTTTTCATTTAGTTCTTTTATTTTAATGCATTTTATCTTATAAAAATAATTTAATTTGTAGGTGGGCAATGTTGCTTTTGAGGAGTTATATGTGTATATACTTTTGTGTGTGCAGTATGTAAAGGACCATTATTTATTTATTTTGTTTTTTCCAATTAAATGTAGTGTCAGTCTGGATTTTGAGGGTTGAATGGTATATTTTGGAGGTTTGTCAGTGTCTATATATTGGGCATGTCATGGGTACACTTCCTGTTTTAGTTTTTGTAAATACCATTAATATAGGTTTATTATCAGAAGAAGAAGGCTTGACTGTGTGAATACCAACACACTGAAAAATAAGGTATGATCCAAAGAGTAAAACAGTACATTGTAAAACTTCCTTTACTTCTTGCAACCCCCAACATGAGGACTCTGCTCCTAGACCCCTGCTACTTGGATGCATACTTTTTTTAAAATAAGAAACACATTTATTAAATTATCACTTATGACATATGGAGTCATACATTTTTATTAATTAAAACAAAACATATTGACATATTTTCAGTTACAAACATTATAAAGGTCACTTATAATATATCCAGTCATTGTCAGTCAAAGATTACAAAGCTCATTCAATTCCTGCTTCTCCTATACCTCATTTCTCCTTCCAGTAATTACTCTGCATGTATTATTCCCACAATTTCTATTTTTCTCTATGTAATTTACTCATAATCTCTTCTAAATATCACACTTACAATTATGTTATCTCTGTTATTATATTCACTACTTCTACTACAGTTTGTTTAGACTTTGATTTCCATTTTCTAGTAATTCTTTTATTGGCAGCCACCAGAATTTAACTCAACAAGAACTTAATATGCTAGACAACTAACTCTGAGATTTCTGTACCTTGCATTGGATGAAGATTTACAGGGTATACTAACATGAGACTTACTATGTATCCCCCATCCATACTTGTAGTTCCACAGTTTGGAGGATCACAACTATGATCCCTAGAATGTCATCTAGTGACATAAATACTGAGGTATTTTAATAACTTTTAGGATAGACCAAGGATGTCACTAAACTTGTGATAATGCCCAGGGATGTATATAAACAATATCTATATAGCATACCAGGTATGTGTTTTCATTTCACATTTTTACCCTTTATCTGGGGTTCACCTTCAATATCTATCTATACCCATATGTATCTATCTTTCTATCTGTAAGTATATACATTTTTATAGGTCATTACCAGGTAGCTGACCTGTTGATCTGGATATGTCATTTATAGTTGAATGCAAAACACACTACTTGTTTCCCTTTCCACATGAGACTATGAAGCCAGTCCTGTGGTATATTTGTAGTGTTAGCAATTGATTAATCTAGATTTCATTTAAAGATGGTGAAGGATATAGATACTTTCTTTAATATGAAAGGAAACCTATTTGAAAGTAAGAGTATGTCTCTAGTAAGCACATATGTGAATAATTTGAAACACTTTTATTTGTGCAGTTGTCTGTTTGAGCTGGAAAAAGAACAGGCAGCATTATAGCATTTATATTCTGTTATGGCTCTAATAAGAGAGCAGTAGAGTGGTATGACAGCATCTCTGAATCTCGAATATATGTTTTTGATAATCTGCTGGGTTAAGAACAAAGATTTTCAAATGCCTGTTGAAACATGGAGGTCAATGGAGAGCTCACTGTCAATGAGTGTGTCCATGTCCCCAATAACTAAATGGATTTTGAGGGGTTTGTACATGTTAGATAATTCTGTATGATCCAGGTGTCTCCAGAGAGTTGATGACAGCTCCAAATTTGCAATAATCTGCTGAAGAAACTTAACATCAGCTTGAATGTCAGATAAATAAGTAAGTACCATAAAGGAGTGGGCCCAGTGCAAAGCCCAAGGGGAACCCATAAGTAATAAACTATTTAATGGAGAGTGTAACTCAGTCTTAATTTGATGGCTTCTGTTTTTGCGACACTTTGGTATCCAGAATGTTATATGAGGATTTACGTTAAGTCTGATTAGTTTGTTTATAAAACCTGAACATGAAATACTGTAGTATCAAAGGCCATGACCAGGTCTGGATATTCTGTGTGTTCTGAGGGTTCCCATAGCCAGTGCCTCAATGTCATTTTGACCAGGTTAATTAGGCAGGCTCTTCCTTTCAGTGTGTTAAAGACTGTTTTTTTTATTGTAGGAGAGGAATGGATCTGATTTTGGAAACTGAAAATATGAGTATAAGTGGATAAATAACTTAAAAGTTGAGACCAGTCATGGCCTAAATAAAAACTGTGCATAAGTCAAGATCCAGTAGATGAACTCTTAGGTCTTAATCATATGACTAATTACTACTGTTTAAATGTTTTATTAGATTTGGACTGGTTTATACATCTGGTAACACACCCACTTATGAAAACATATGTGTTGTTCATTGTTTTATTTTAATAAATTACATTTTCATTGGTATCTTTGAGTCAGTGAAGTTCTTTATTGTATATTGACAATATGTTTTGTTATATACTAGCCTCCCAGAATGTAATCAACACCTCACATGTGAACAATCAGTGTGCAAGAATGATGATAATAATAATAATAATAATAATAATACTAATAATAATAATAATACTACTACTACTAATAATAATAATAATAATGGGTCATCAGTAAGCATGAGGTAATTTGTACATGGATTTGTAGTGACTAATAATAGTAGGCTTACAATTGATGGTGTAAGGGCAGACTGTGGTCCCATATTTCCAGACACTCGTATATAGTTGACAAATTTGAGTATAATGTTAGCTAGCGAGTTTTGCCAGCTGTAGGCATCTAAAAGAATATATAATTAAGGTAAAATAGAGTTTTATAGTAAGTCTGACATACCTTGCAAAAGGATTTCTGATAGCACCTCACATAAATAGAAAAAGAAAATAGAAATAGGGTAGGAATTTTCCAGGCTAACCCTGCCTTTAACAGAGGGATTTGATATTCAAACTGTATACCTGTTAGAGCGGATGCCAACAAAGTTTGTTTTCAAGGGCACACCCCTTGCTGCTAAGTTTTGATGAAGAAGGGTGCTCTTATACTGTGAGAAGGGAGTGAGAGTACAACTTGGTGCATCAGAGCAGCATATGGTGCAGCTAAGACACTGGTTGCAGTTTAGTGCAGCAAGATATCTCTGGACTATTATGTGAAAGGGATGAGCAGCCATGTGACTCCAAGTGGGAATCATGGTTCAAGATACAACACCAGTCTATAGTAACCATTTTACAACAATAACTCATGATTATGGAAGGCACTAAATCCCACCACCATTTCATGAGTATTTCAGGCAAGTGGAGCACAATGGAAGTCAAAACAAAGCAGATTTTTATTCTTCAGTCCTATTTTTTGATCAGTACAAGGTTTGGCATGATAGGTTTGGCATAATGGTCAAGGTCTTCACCTCATAGCCAAAAAGTACAAGATTTGATTCTGACCTCAGGTTATTGTCTGGGCTTAAAATGGCCCTTTGGGGCAGAAAGCCTAGTATGAACCAAGGATATAGATATAAATATAAATATAGAAGGTCTGTCTGGGCTGAGGGCCCATTTTCAGCGTGTCTATATTATATCAGCGAATGCTTAACATAGCGAACACTGTATAATCGACCCTAATAGGTGGAAACACCAAAATGCTGAACACACAGAACAGCATTTTTTTTCCCAGGGAAAAAAAAAATCTCTGCTCCGTACAAAAAAAAAAAAAAAAAAAAAATCCCAGACACAAATAAAGGGGGGGGGGGCTGTGCCCCCCACACACCCCTACTTAAATATACCAACTCAAAGATTGCACCACAGTGGAGGAAATCACAAAGTCCCGAAAATGGCCCAGTTATTTTTTTTTTCCCCTGTGAAATAAAATCACTGTTCCGTGCTTTCGGGATTACATCATTTCGAGTAAAGAGGGTCAATTAAACAGCATTCGCTATTATAACCATTTGCTGATTTAATAGGAACCCTTTTCAGTGGAGGCCCGGGGAGAAAAGTTCCAAAAAGTAATTTACAAATAACCATAAATAACAGTAACATAACCATATTTAAAACATTAGCATTCCGAGTAACTACAGTCTTTTAACATAGGCAGCGAAAAAGTTACATCATATGTGTTTCTAGCCTATAAAGACAGTGGCATTATTTAGACCACAGAGCAGTACTAATTTACCTAATACATGCAGTGACTTCACATAGGAAGTAAACACATTCCTTATAAAGTATTACCAAATGTAAGGAGTAACAAGATCAGTGCTTAGACTCAACAGTTGTAAAGAGCAAGATATGTAAGAAAGTGAGAAAAGGGGGGAAGCAAGACGTTTAGTATCAATTCATGCTAGTAATTAGAGGGAGGGGAAAGAAAGCTGGAAGAGAGATCAAATAGCATAGTATGACCAGGTAGAGTTATATGGGAGTAATAGTACATTCAGCCTGAGTTTGTACCGGAGCACATCCAGTTGTTGATGAGATGTCCCTTAAGTAGATGTTTAAATTTAGTTGTATTGATGCAATAGATTATTGTCTGAGTAGTGTATTCCAAAGTTTAGTTATGTGGTTAGAGAAGAGGGAATCCCCAAAGCTATTGTTAGATTTGGTAACTGTTAGAAGGCCTTTGTTGGTGGATCTTAATATTCTAGAGCTACAGTAGAGTTTAACAAGGTACTTGAGAGAGGGACAGCTATTTGGGCAGTTGAATATGTAGCGTATAAAGGTTAGTTGGTTATAGGTCAGAGAATTAGGAATTTCTAGCCATTTTGGATACTGTACTGTATTGCACTGGTGTGATCTGTAAGAGATGTTTAAGGCAAATCTTGCTATTTCATTGTAGCAGGACTCCAATTTATTTTTCTGATGTTTGTAAATATAGATGAAGCATAAAGGAGGGTAGAAAGTAGGGAGGGTTCTGGATATGGCTTGTCAGTTTGCCTCAGTTAGGAAATGTTTGATCCTATAGAGTGAGTCTAGTTAGATATGTATCTTTTTGATGGTTATGGCTAGGTGGTTGTCATACCTCAGGTTGTTGTCAATGGTCACTTCTAGGAGATTAGTATGCTCTACTGGTTCTATTATAGTATTACTGGAAGAGAGGATGGTGAAGGGGGATGCTGACCATGTGTTTTGTTACTAGTAAAGAGCATGAGCTTAGTTTTATTTGGATTGAGAACAATTTGAGTGTCAGATATGTAACTTTCAATGTCATTGAAAGATTTTGGGGTTGTTTGAAGGAGTGAAGAGATGGACGGGTGCTGAGCAAATATGGGAAGAATTGTCAGCATATTGAAAAATTGTGGCATGTTGAGTGGCTGTGGACAATTTATTTGTGAATATGGAGAATAATAGTGGGCCAATTATTGACCATTGGGGAACACCAACTGAGACAGTTAGCAGGGATGATAGATCATTATTCATTTTGCTGCTTGTTGGTGGTCTAATAAATAGTTAAGAAACCATAGCAGGATGGACTTAGATTTAGGAGGCTAGTTCTTTGAGAAGTGTCTGGTGGGAAACTGTGCAAAAGCTTTTGACATATCCAGAAAGATGGAGGAGACATGATGACCATTGCTTCTGAGCTGGTTAAGTGAATTAGTGAATTTAACGAGGGCTGTAGTGGTGCTATGTTTAGTGCTAAACCCATGTTGGGAAGGGAATAGTAGGTTATATGTAGTAGATAGTGTAGTAGTTGTGTGTGATCACATTTTTCAAGAAGCTTAGCAAAAAGAGGGAGAATAGCTATGGGCCTATAGTTGCTGAGTTCAGTGGATGCCCCACCTTTGTGCAGTGGGATTATATGAGAGGTATTCTAGAATTGTGGAATGTATCATTCTTTAATGGACCAGTTAACAAGGATAGAAACTGGGAAGGACATTATGTCTGATGCAATTTTCAGATAGTCATTGTAAAGCTGATCTGCAGTGATGGATGTGAGTTTAAGTTTAGAAAGAAGTTTTTTTATGGTACTGGTTTGTATGGGCTTAATTGAGAAAGAGTTGAGTGAATCTAAAGTATGAGTAGGTAATGATGGAGGGTTATTAACGTGGTTTGTACGAGTGATAGGATAGAGGTGATAAAGTAGGAGTTGAACTGCGTAGCAATACTATCAGTGGTATTGGTAGATGTTGGAGCAGGGGTTGTGGTTTGTCCAGGCTTCAGCAAGCAGTTAATGACTTGACAGAATTTCTGTGGGTTATTCTGATGTTTAATTTGAGTGGTAGTGTAATATACTTTTTTGTCATGTTTAATTTGTTTTTTAGCTAGATTACAGAGCTGTTGATAGTTGTTTAGTGCTGTTTCATTTTGGCTCTATCTCTTTGTTTAGCGAGTTTTTTTTGGTTTCTTTTGTGAGCCAAGGAGTAGGTTTAGATTTACTACAAATGTTTCTGAGGGGAAGCTAGTTGATTTAGGATATTGATAAATTTATCATTAAAGTAATGGACATGGACAGCCATGTTGAGATGGAGGTGTTTGAGTGGAGGCCAGTCACAAAAAAGAATATATGTTGTAGACAACTTGCCCTGTGAAGACTTCCTCAAAGCCTAGTCCTTATATTCAGTCTCATACAGACTGCTGAGAGACAATCTATATCTGGCCTACAAAGCATCTCTTGATCCAGACCTTATGGATCTGTTGCACATCCACAAAATAAATAGCATTATAAATATCTGACCTAGGGTTAGACATGTTGCAGGGACTGATATGTGTCTCAGAGGCTATCCCTTCTCTGGAACTGGATGCCCATCCTTGTGAAACAGGGTTCCTTCCTGTATTTATTCAAGTGCAAATTAGACCAATGGATGGACAATCAGAAAATTACCCCTGGTCATCCCTTTTAGAATAATGAAGCATGTAAATGCTCAGCCACTTTTGTGCAAGTAATACCCCCCTGATGTAACCTGTCCAATACATTTGGGATGCATGACTAGCCTTACAAAGGCCCTTTAGGGTCATCAGCCTAGTAATCACATATGAACTATGAACCTATAAGCAGTATTATACTTGCTGCCAAATGCAATGATACACAAACAATATATATTCTGTGGACTACGATTAACTCTGTTTAAAGCAACAATGATTGCTTACAGTCTTTCCAGATATAAAAAAAATGTCATTTGGATGACTGGCTTCCATTTGAGCTTTTATACCTTGAACATCAATAAGACAACAACAAGAAAAAAAAAAAACAGAATTGTGTTACAAGATAACTGACTGCATAAGACAGCAATATATGAGTATGCCATACAGATTAATCATAATGAGTCAAGAGTGGAAAAATCTAACACTTTATAATTGTATTTTTTTAAAACTTAGTTTAACCTTAGTGCATAGTTTTCACATTGGCTTAGTTTTGCCAGTAATGCTAATTTCTGATCGACTAGTTGCAGTTTAAGCATTTATTTATTTATTTATTTTTTATTTTAATGATTTTCTTTTTATTTTGATATTGTTAATTTTATTTTCGGTGTATGTGGTTTAGATGGACACTATTGCTTTTAGTTTATTTATAATGCATTTTGCATGTGCAGTGTGTAAGGTTTTATTTTTCACCCTCATTAATTATGGATGGAGAACAGTCTCTGCAACTGATGATTCAGATGGAGTAATGATAAACAAATGAAAAGGTGGGTAGAGTGGTGATAAATGCTTGATGACATAGATAAGAAAGTGATAAAAACACAAACACTTCAACTTAAATTAAAGTTTCTGTCATGAAGGTAAACCTTATCTATCCAGTGGGGGGATGAATGTGCGCATGTGTAAGCGTGTATGCGTACGGATTTGTGTACATGCACGTGCTTGTGTGTGTACATAATATACAAATGCATATGTGCTTTTTAATCAGTCTTATTTTTTGATCAGTGCAAGGTTTGTTTTAATGGCATAAAACTATTTGTCTGCTAACACAATACTGAGTAAAATATATTAAAAATACTTTGATATCTCGATACAAATGTTACACACCTAACTCCTTCCATTAATGTGTATCCCATTTCCTGGTGCATGAGACTCCTGTGTATAGTTAAAAAAAATATATGTTATGAGAAATGTGTCTTTGTCTTCTCCAAGCACGAAGGCAATGCTTCCTTCATTGAGTACAGTAATGAAGGAGACTATGTTTGCTTTTTGCAAAAGCATACATGGCAAGATAGTTCATAAACACTCCTACCACATTTAGGAATCGAACAGTTAATTCATTAAGGACATATTCTGGAAAGTGCTCCACTGCATTGCTTAAAAACTCAAAGCAAGTTCTCCTCTAAAAAGATATTAATTATTGCTTTAGATATGTTAATTTCTGATAGATTTATGCCACTGCTTAGCCCTGTGTTTGGGAGATTTTTTTATACTTCACACAGCTGCTTTCTTTTCATATATCTATGCAGCTCAATGTGTCTAGTAAACACTTCTAAAAGTATTTCCCATGACATATGTCTTAGACAGTGCGCATCTGAGAATGTCATGTGCAATCCATAAAATATTTATTCACTGATCTTTCGTTTCTTTGACTTGGGACACAGTATTTTGAATATTAGATCCATGACCTTTCATCTTTTGTCTGGAAAGCTAGATTTGGGGCCAGCTGAGGCAAAGATTCAGCATCAAATAAAGGCTCTTTTTTTTCTAAATTATTATACCGCCTACTGGATGTATCCCAATGAATATCTATTTTCTGCAATTTTAATTCTCTTGCTGGGCGTCAAGATCTGCTCTTTGTCTGATATGCTGTTTCCACTCATGCTTAAAGCAAAGCCAATAGAGGTTACTCCAGAGAAACCCCATGTGCAATAACATCAAATCGCATTTGGCTCAAATAGTATTTGAGGCCAGAATACACTTAATATTATAGCATGCCACAAGTATACATGCAGCTTCGATCAAAGGGGAAGCAAAAAGCTTTACAAAGGAGTTGAAAGAAATCATTCAAGGCAGCCAGCATCCACTGCTTCTGCTGACAGATGGCTACAGACTACATGAATGAATGGCCACTAACACTTAACTTCTCAAAAGACTATGGATAAAAACAAAAACGCTTTTGTACTTTTCAAAACAAACTTTCCACTGTGGAATCAAGTTTAAAATCTAGCTTACTGCAAGCACTATAGCTACAAAGTATACATTTCAAAGCTTCAAACTTCAAGTCACCAGAAGTAGACGTGCACTCATGCATACACACACACACACACACACACACACACACACACACACACACACACACACACACACACACACACACACACACACTAGTATGCAAGCACGATAGTGGGGATAATTTTGTATAGTTACTTACAACTTTATATATCACATAAGCTGCTTCAGAAGCATAGTGGTTAGAGCAGCACAACTACAGAAGATAAATTTAAGTAACTGCATTCATTTTGCACCTCAAGTAGACACAACCTGACACAAAAGATTGTTACTAGTCAATATATTGAATTAGTTTATTCAGCATTTCCAGAATACAGTCTTCTTTAAAGGGCATCTTGCAAGTTTTAACAAGTCAAATTTCAGTTTTTAGATAACACGAGGAAGGGTGCTTTGCAGAGAAAGGAAGTAATAACAAAGAATTTTATACAACTACAGGAAACCTCACTGAGATTCATTAAAAGACTGGCATGTTCCACTGTTTGGGAAATTTCAGTCTTTAGCAGTTTTCTCTTTGCAATATTGTGGTTTAGATATTTTCACTTTTAAGGTACTGGTCTCAAGACATTGAGTATAGTGAAGTATACTACTTATTCAACACTGTGTGTGTGCATGTGCGTGTGCGTGTGCGTGTGTGTGTGTGTGTGTGTGTGTGTGTGTGTATATGCGCATGAGTTTGTGTGCATCTTTCTGTCTGTTTTGCTTGTGCATATGAGACAATGTGTGTACAATAGTGAAAGCAAAGGTTGCTGCCATTCCTTATACCCATTTGTATACATATCAAAGACACGCAGCTATAAGTAAAGGTTTTCCTTCATCTCTTCTCTAGATTTGTAAATGGAGGGTTTCTAGTATTCCATACAATGCCAGTAATTAAACAGTAATGCATTAATTCTGACATTAATGAACATTATGAATTATGACTAATATCTACATGGAAGGCAGGTTTAATAAAGTTCATACTTTTACTGTTTCATAAATATGGTAATTGAAGGTTTCCGGTAAACATAATACATAAAACAAAGCATCACAACAACCAATAGAAACCATAAGAAAGTGTTTTTTTTTTTTTTCCTAAAACATCACTGGCAGGTATAAAAGCAATGACCAAACCAAACCTGCTAGACAGCAACTTTCTTGTCATCACTGTTTATTTCCATTCAGCTACTGATAACTATAGTTGAACTGATTGGCATAAGGTTTCTCAGTTTATATACAAAATAAAATTGCATCTTGACTAATTTTAGTGGATAGTATGATTCACTTCTTAAATGTACCCTTTTGGGAATATGACACCGTCTCTAGTAGCCAGTATTTATATAGTATTTTTACGTTTTGTTTTTTCCCACTCTGCCCCATTGATTTCTATCTTCCAGTCTTACCCCAGTGCTCCTGTCCATTACCAGGTCTGCCATCTACTTCTTCCATCCAAAACTAACTTGCAATTCTGGGCTGGGGTAGGGATGAAACTTAAGGTCATTCTGGAGGTTCTAACAGCAACTACTTCTACTGGGGAGAAGAGCCAGGGATTTTTTTTTTCTGTTATGACTTACCCTAGTTTTGCCCCACCCTTTTCCCTTCATTCATGCCAAGATGAATGTCTAATTTCCCCGGGTAGGCACACTCATCACTCCCTGGCAGCAAATTAGATGCCCAAGCTGATAACCCAGGTCACATGGAAAGTAGTTAGGACTTTATCTGGCTATGCCATGTTGCCTATGTATTGCTTGTCAAGTCTTGATATTTATAGGTCCCATACTTTTCCAGCATTTAATAATATATTTCCTGACTATGGTTAATAATAGCTGGACTAGAAAGTTTTGACTTTGGGATCTCAGGGGTACTAGTGTAGCTAGGAAATTTCAAAAATTATATACTTGCACCTCCTACCAGAAGCTTTCTAGTTTTGGACAGTCAACCAGTATATGTCCCCTGGTGGCAGCCTCTGTCTTGGAGCATCTACAGTACATGTTTGGGGTGGAAGGATGCATCTTCCATGACTAATGCATATAGTAAAGAGAAATACAGAATCTTCCAAGAAAATATCTGGAGTACTGGTGATGCTGAAGAGAAAACTGGAAACATTAGAAATTAATTATTTTCAAATTCTGATCATTTTAAATGAAATGTCTCAGCTACACATCTCTAGAATGTTTGCTAGTGTTCTTAAAGTAATTTAACAGGTCAAGAAATCATAATTTTAGCTTTCTAATAAGCTTTTTGCAAATATAGTCTGCGTATACATTTAATGAAATAGTTGGAAGATTTTTCTGACATTTTGGTAATTAAATCTATGCAAAACTGCTTGCTCAAAATACCAGTGGTAACA
This sequence comes from Protopterus annectens, assembly GCF_019279795.1. Lineage (NCBI taxonomy): Eukaryota > Metazoa > Chordata > Ceratodontiformes > Protopteridae > Protopterus > Protopterus annectens. The sequence continues at coordinate 762,837,757 of NC_056732.1, read as the reverse complement.
AATGTAAAAACAACAATCACAGAATAAAGGTGCTGGTGATGTCTCTTCACAGAGGTAGCAACTATCACTATATTCATTATATGACAAAATAAAAACTGTTCTCTAAATAAAAGTTGTGATCATAAAATATCTGCACATAGGGAAAAGAAAACTACACATCTGCATTTTCAGCAGGGGTAAGTATGGGGGTAGAACTGCCTTGTTTTCATAAAGTGTCAATGAAAGACAGGACCGTAATATCCTTGACAGGGGAATAGTGTGCATGCAATATTCTACATTGGGGGATGTAAGTGAAAGAGAAAATATGGCTAAGATGAATACAATTTGATTATTAAAAATAGTGAAAAACTATGAAGAGCTTTGGGATGGATGCATATTAGCATTTTAACAATTCCATTCCATTGGCATGTATTTATCTTTACCTCATACTCACCTGCTCAGCACTCTGACCACATCCCCTGTGCTTATTCAACCCCTCAAAAGCCCATTGAAATGTCTTTATTTATAAAAATGATTTTGTCTGCTTTTAATTCATTTATACGGTATCTTATATAAAGAATAGCAGGTTTTAGCATTAAAAATGATGATTAGATGATTAAATAACAAACCTGCTTTTGATTTTATACTCTTGCAAACGTTTTATCTTACTACTGCTAAATTTAGGGGCAGTTTCCCCCCTTGGGATTGTACTATAATTTTTCAAAGAAGAATGTGTCAGCTTTAATATAACCTACCTCGCAGCACTTGGGGACTTAGATTCATTGGAATAAATATGATTAGTATCAGAAATAATATGCATGCACCTGTCCTTCTTTGAAATTAACATTACGATTATGACATACATCTCACTCAGACCCTTCACTATTGCAAAAGAATACCAAATGACTGCTACCACTCCCACAGCAATGAAAGGACAGAATGGAATAGTAGAGCTCTGGTAATTTAAGCATTAAACATCGATGTATATCACAATGATCATTGCTGAATGATTCAGTTATTTGTGCTGGATAAATTGTATGGGCAAAAGATGCCATTCCTTATCTAGATTTTTCAGCAGTCGGATGCACGTTAGCACTTGATACTAACATCCTGAACCATGGTCTTTTGATGCAGTCATGAAATAAATGTTTTTGTCCATCATACCCAAAGTAAAAGATTTCTCTTTTACTGCTGGATATTTGAATTCCACCATATCTCTTGGACCTTGCTTTTTTCAGCAGTATTCATCAAAAGTTTTAGTTAAATGTTTATGTTTTAGATGTTAAATACCGGTTATCTGATTTTGTTGAAGATAAATGATATCCCTTGATAAAATTACCAACAAGTGCTCCTGTGGAGGTCTAATTTTACTAAAAGATGACCTTCTTCAGTACCTTTTTGTTTAGAGAAAAGCATGGTTTTGAGTCTTGTGTGCATTATGCCACACTTGTGAAAATAACTTTAGCTAGGGGACAACAAGAGTCTGGTAATGTGTTTAAAACTTAAGAAACTACAGGATGCTTTATCTAGTCCTCATTCCATATCTTTGTGGAGAATTATCTAAAGCTGAAGTAAAACTAGACAATGGATTAACCTAGATCTCTAGAAACAATGAAGTTATAAGTACAGAGCATACTGTATTGGCTAAGAAGCTGCTCACAGGTACTCCCTGGGCTTTCCACTCTGAGTGGTACCACCCACTTGTCAGACACTGTAGATAATTTTCTTCTCCCCACTCCCAGATTGGAGCTTGCTCAAGATCTTCAAAAGTCCCAGCTAGCCATGCCATTTTCAAGGACAATTACAACCTAATCACACTATTTCCTATTCCCAGAGTATATTTCCTTTCTACAGAACTATTCCCATGCTTCCAAATATTAAAATAACATCACTTTTCGGTTTATTTCCCTCTATGGTTTTAGTATCATCAAAGATTACCATAAGCCTAGCAAATACATGAGGTGTAAACATTACAATGACAGGGCAGAACAGTATGCTACACTTGGCAGGAAATGCAATAAATGTACAAGACTAGTCATATATATATATATGCTGTATGCAAAACTATGTGGAACAACAAGAAGAAACTGAAATGAATAGCCCTGCAGACAAGCTCAAATGTAGTGTTAAATTTCTAATCATGCCTGAATGAAAAGGACACAAGTTTGAGTTTGGGGTTTATGGGCTTGATGGTGCATATATAAATAATCTACTCATCAGAGCTGTAGTACCTAAATGGATCTAATTGCCAGCATAAATGAGAAGAAACTGCTATGAACTGATTGAGTACTATGTGCCTGTGGTCCCCGTAATTAAAAAGGAATGGTTAAGTGAACATTTGTATTGATTTAACAATGCCCAGTAATAATACTCTCAAAATATTAAAAAAAAAAAAAAAACAGGACCAAACACATTTTAATCACTTGTATCGTGTTATTGATGCCCATAAGTAAAAATGTCCGTAGTCATATTTTATAATATTTTGAGTAATTTCTTCCTGAATTTCTTCATTTGCTTGTTCAGAATCCCATTTCGACCAAATTCCCAATTATCTCATCTTGTGCATGACCCACAAAAGGGAAAAGTCCTGTACCATATCATGTGCTGTGACATAATTCATTATTACATTTTTATATTATGTTCTGGATTGACAGAATATAATATTAAGTAATCTGCAAAATGGAGTACTCCCTAGTTGAACTAAAACTAAATGCCAATGAAAGAATAGTAGTATCATTTGGGAAGTCAACTACCCCTGGTAACTACCATATTGACAACAGAACCCTAAGAGTCAACCCAGTAGTTAGGGACTTGGGGATACATGTAGACAGTTATCTAGCCTTTAACCATCATGGCTCAATAGTAGTGATGAAATCATTCTACACTGCGCAACTTGTAAACACGAGTATATCATCTAGGTTCAAGGAGGTCATTGTTACACTGTATTTGGAACTCATCAGACCTGTCATTTAGTACAACGCCCCCACATCCAACAACTAGAGCATCTACAGTGGTTCCTTACTAAAAGGATACAGGGTGTAAATAACATGCCCTGTGCAGACCACCTCAGAGCCCTATCCTTGTAGTCTGTGTCTTACAAGCTATTGAGGGGAAATCTTTGTCTGGTATATAAGGCATTGTCAAACTCCACTCTGATGGACCTCCTGCATATCCTCAAAACAATCTTCACCAAAATGATCTATTCTAAAGATGTAAAGCTCACATGTGATATAAACAGAAAAACAGGTATATATATATATATATATATATATATATATATATATATATATATAGTTTACCTTGATATAGTCGCACAATGTATGTGCGAACAACATATGTGCGAAAACGAATAAGGACACACTCAAAATAGTGATGTACAACTCAACGTACACATAGTGTTGAACTGACCTGCATAACAACACCAGTACCTATACGGACCGAAATTCCCTACCACTCTGGACCCAGGAACAAGTGCTGCCATGAGTCACAAGGGGGACTCAGGTCCAGTATTTAACTGGGTGGCATCAAATTTTGATGTGTGAACTGATGACATTCAGAATAGCCAATGTTTCATCCCACAACATTATTTCTCGCTATTCTGAACATTTGACCTTTTTGTATTTGTTTTTTCAAGGTAAACCTATATATGTATATATATATATATATATATATATATATATAGAGAGAGAGAGAGAGAGAGAAGGAGAGAAACATGTATACATCCTAGAGACTACCTCTTCTCTACAACAGGCTCCCCATCAATTTGAAGTAGAGCTCCTCCCTAAACCAATTCAACTGTAACTTGGATAATTGGATAGGGAACACAAAATTCACCCCTGGTTTGGCACTATCTCTATAATGGACACAGGCATCCTGTAAATGATTCATCTTCCAGGTCCCTGCCTGTCAATGTTTCATCTCCCACACAGCACTGCTTATACTACCAAGGGTACCAAAACTTGCAAGAGATTTGGTATGCACCACTAGCCGAATACACACCTATTAAGCTATTAGTATTTCTTCATTTGTATGCAGTTGTATTTTATTTTCTTATGTCTCTGGCTAATAACTTTAAATACAAGACAAATAATAATAGTCAGTATAGACAACCCTACCTAGTTCTTCTCATAAACCTAAATATTTTAAATAGCTCACCAACACATGTCACAATAACTTGAGATCTACTGCACATACTAAATATTAATTTTGTCACCTCAAATATTTCAATAGATTTTTTTATGAATTCTCAACTTACGCTTTTAATTTTTTTTTTATCCAAAGCTATTAATATTAGTATATTTTTATTTTCCCATGCATCCTTTTGGATTTCTGTTAACATTGCCCGATGTTTGCCTATCTTATATAAATACATACTAATCCAGGTATAATATCCTTGGCAACATCTTTACCATTCTTTTTGTCAAAATCATCATTCAACTTTGTAATAATGATTTAGAATGAAATTGGGTCTGTGTGACTCTTAATGAAGATGCACATTCCCCTTATTATCATTGTCCATAAGTAAGAATTTTCAATCGTATCTTATCTTTTCAGTAATTTCTTCCTGTATTTCTTCATCTGCTTGATCAACATCCCATTTCAAGCAAATTCCCAAATATCTTATTTTTGTCATGACCAATACTACTTTATTTCAAGTAAAGGGCACATCCCTGCCCAGAAAAAAAAATTATTACAAAGTGCTAGCCAGACATTTATTATTCCTATGGTTTCTTCTTGCCACACTTTTATTGGAATCCGATTACTTCAAGGTGTTTTCCCTGCATCCTGTATTTTTTTTTAATTTGCTTTCTTTCAACCTTCTTACTTTATTTTCAATGTCAGTACCCCTCTTTCTTCTTTTGTTAACTGAGAAAGTTGTAACCATCTCGTATATGTTTCCATTTCTTTTGTGTTACTCTCTATCTCTATATCTTGTCTGTGTAGTGTACTGTAACAGTTTTCCATTACATTCATATTTCTTTCCTGGATTCACTTTGACCATGCTATTCTGATAATTCTATATTTTAACTATCATTCTTTCAACCTTTTGTTGTCCCAAACATTGAGCCAGCAATTTGGTTGTTCTAGGGTTATTATAAAAAGTAGCCATTTTTCTATGTTCATTTATATTTTTAAGTATGCATGCATGAACATTTTGTTTTATTTCTCTTGCTCATCAACTTGTTGTGTCCCATGTAGCCTTTTTTTTTATAAATCCTCACATTTTAAAGCCTTCCAGATGTCTATTATAACAATTATTCCATACCTCAGTTACTTTATTGTGGCCACATGTCTAAACTTCAGTTTTCAATTTACCCAGTCCTTTGTAATCTGTTCACTAAGAACTGTTAAAATGCCAAACCAAACCAATTAAATAAAAATGAAACCCCAGAGCTAGAAAAAATAAACTCAACTTTATTAATATATAGTCATTAAGTGCTTTTGCCCTAGCAGCTGGACTTCATCAGAATAAACAATCTATACAAAGTTGTACCTTTATCATAAAGGGAAATGTAAATATAAAAAGAATTATCTATAATGCAGAAAAGTTAAAAACCTGAATACCACAATACAGTAACAATCACTGAGTTTGAAAAGCGATACAATCAATAAAAATCAAATGTTACATTAAAGTGTTAAAACATTACATGCCACTTAAAGTCTCACTATTTTTCATGAGGGATTCAACTAACTGGTGATCAATCAAGTCTTAATCAATTGGTGTTACATCTGACCAATAGTATTATATGTTTTTTTTTCCATATGGGTGGGGTTTATTTGCTATAAGCTGTTTACTACTTAGATTCAAATTTGGTAACATTTCACTTATTTGATCTACCCAATCATTAAACAGCTTCTTTATCTAAAGAAATTCTAGGAAATGCAAGTATTTGTAACATTTGTTTCTGACTTGTGTGCAGAACTAAATTTGCTTTGGTGCATGTTTTGACACTATCACCAGATCTGTTACCATAAGTCATACCATGTTACAGTATTTTATTTATTTATTTTATTTCACTTTTGTTAACCGGGAAGATCCAACTAGGCTAATAGCTCTTTTTCAGTGGAGGCCTGGAAAGAAAATCTCTAAAATACAATTTAACATGCTTAATAAAACAATTTAACAAACACAGATAAGATACAGTATAGTTATGCATTAGTTAAAAAGTAAACATTCAAGCCTATAGAAGCCCAGAAAACTATATATACAAAACTATATACATGAATATTCATCTGCAATGAATGAGTGTAAAAGCATATCTTCAGTGGACAAAGAGTAGAGATAGATAGATGCTATAACGAAGCAATAGGAGAGGTTAGAGAGAGAAATTGGAGGGAGAAAGAAGTAGTAAAAAGGAATTTACAGGAAGTGTGAGATATAGAGAATGTGGAAAGAGGAAAAAACCTAATAGGATTAAGGCCTATCAGCCTGGGCCTGTATATGAACAGATTGTTGATGTATAGCATTTATTTAATCTTGTACAACAATCAGATTTCCCAGTAAAATCTGTATATTCCAACTCAATTTGTTTTATTTTCATGATATCAGTGAGCCCAAATATATGCATATGCCCTCAACCAGTATTGTGTGATATCTTGGCCCTACACCTACAGCTTCGTAATTTCATATAGTGTTCCAGTCTCAATCCATTACCTCACATTCTGGATGAAATGCTGTAACCTCACTTATAATATTCTTTATCATGTGTCGCTACGTTTGATAGAATATATACTACAGTCAGTAAAAGTCTTATGCCCTGCTAGCAACCACTCATAGCTATTTCCCTTCTATGTTTCATTTGTTCTAAGCCTTTACCATTTTTTAAATTAATAACAAGACCCCTTTCTTTTGTTCTCCTTCTATTCCAGCAAAGAAAAACTCCTTCCCTGTTTTCATTAAATAAACTTTCATGGTCTTTATGATTCAGATGTGTTTCTTGTAATATTATTGTTTTTGCAACACTTTTGTAAATATGCCAATGTATTAATTGTCCAGACTAATAAGTCAGACTGTAACATAACATAATATAATATAATATACATTTTATTATACTTGCACATATTTATTGTCTTTCTGTTACAAAAACTCCTTCATAGTCTGTTTCTATCCTTTTTGTGTCAGTTTTTATATTTTTGTGTAATATTTTTCTGGCTGAACCTAATATCATATTTTCATTAGAACAACACACAATTCCCTTCCTATCCAAAAATAAACAGATTGTTAACTTTATATAGCTTTTTTTCAAATTATTACAATTAATATTCTGTAAGACAACAGACTAAAGCTTCATTTACCCATTTTAATCAGACTCAAACACTGATTCATTCCTTTGGGCTAGATAATACCTATTATAAATCACTAATCTATTTGTTTCACTTGCATGCAGCTAGCAATTTAAATATCTTATTTCTGAAGCTTTCCCAATATTCTTGCATGGCTAGATAACCAAAAATTTATATCTGTCTTCTTTCATGTGTGCCCTACAAGCAACATCTCATCACTAAAAATCTTTCCTGCCTATCCTTCTTTTGTTCCAAAAAATTTATTCTGATATGCTATTTAATTAATACGAATGCCCACAATCCAATTATGCTGTACTGATGGGGTAAAAAAAGGCCAAATAACTGCATATCTGCAACTACTGGTGTTTGGTTTTAATGGACTGAATATGCCCATAAAGACTTAAAAAGTAAAACTTAAAAAACTCACAGGCATTCAGAAACCATGTAACTAAAACACTGGCATGTCCTTAAAGGAGTCATTTGTATAAATCTCATGGGCCTCCCCTATAGGAGGTTTAAAGTATTGTACAGTAAAGAGACTAGGTAGTCTGGGTCATTCTTGCCATTATTACTGAATGGTTTGTCTGTGTGGCTTTTTTATCCTTTAGTTTGGACCTTTTTATTTAATATACATATCATTTTAAATGTTTAATTGATCTTGCAGCATATTCATTACTGCAACTGGTGCAATTTGTGAACAATTTCCCTTTTAACTTCATTAAATGTCTCAATTTTTGCAGGTATTTTCAAAAGTTAAACTCATCAGCTATATAAATAAACTGGCTTCATCCTCTGGAAGTCTGTCAGAGTCGTCTATTAGTAAGGATTACAAGTCCCACCTTAGATTATGGCAGAAAGGCAAACTGCATTCCAAAAGCATTAGAAATAAAATAGGTCAGTGTGCAGTTTGACAACCTCCCAGACAGCAGGCTGATGACAAATGAAATTTTAAGCAAATAGCATACAATATCAGAGAGTTATTTTCTTACTGGCAAGTACTGATTTCAACATTTAAAAACTTTTGCATTGTAGTGTGTGTGTCTGTAAAGAGAGAGATTAGATATAGACAGATGGATGGACAGCAAGCTAGCTAGCCAGACAGATAGACTGATAGATAGTTCCATATGTTTAAACTATCCTCCTCACTCAATGTTTTCATTACATTATTTTTAAAGAATTTGAATATCGTACTTGTGGTGCTGCGGTAGCGTTGTCGCCTCACAGTAAGACGTTGTCCTGTTCGATTCTCAGCCAAAGCATCTTCTGTGTGGAGACATGCGTGAATGGGCGTACCTTCATTGAAGGTTGTGTGTCAGGGCTGGTAACTCGGTACGTAAAAATCTACTGCCAATCATTAGCGGACTGGAGTTCCGCTGTGGCGACCCCTAACTGGGAAAAGCCGAAAGATACAACAACTTTTGAAGTTGCCAACCTTTGCCTTCATACCTAGACATTAATATTTTATACCTTAATACAATGCTATGCACATGTTTTAATCAGAATGCTTGTTTTTATAACTTTTATACATTGCTGCACCTGTTGTATATATTCCTACTGCTAACTTTATACATTATTGTCTTCTTGTGTTTAGTATTATACTATACTAGCTTCATTTTTCATTCAGCATTTATTTATTTTTCCCCTTCCTTTCTCCACTGTAATCTATCCTATATTGGAAGCAAAATAATACAGTTTGCAGTTGGAAAACTATTAAAGTATGCAATATAATGCTTGCTGTCTGGTAAAAACCTGCACTATAATGTCACCCCCAGTTAGGTATAAACTTTTGTTTTTAAATAACCTTTAAAATGTAAAGCTTATGCATTATATTAATTAAATCATAATTTTCTTCTTGAAATGTACTCATATTGTTTTTATCATTCAGAGTGCAGCTCACATTTTAGTTATAGCAAACATTCTTATCTATATAAGCATATATGCAATTTAAGTATTGGCCTCACTCAATGTTCACATTGCATTTTTGCTTTAAAATCTCTCATTCATTTTTTTTAGCTTTCCTCTGCTTTAGATTATTCATTTTCTTTTGCAAAGTAGGAAAGGGCTTTACAAGAAAATTCTCCAATAAAGAGAAATAGTCTGTGTTTCTGCATTTGTTTACTAGTTACTTGTTTTATCATAATCTTCTTACACTTCCAATTCACCTTTTTTTTCTGTCTATTCATTTTGTTCCTGCCTAGGATCTGTGTAGATTTTAAATTCAAATGTCTAGAAGACCAGAAGTAATGCAGGATACAACAGCTTGAAATAAAGTTTCATTTCTCTGTAAGAGTCTTATGAAAGGAAGAGAAACATTTTGTTAGTTTGTGTTTGGAATGAAAACACATACATTATCCACATAGACTCTTGTGGTGCTATCTTTTAAGACTGATCCCTTCATTCACAAAATATTAAATAAGAAAAAAAACTTTTTGCTGATATGTCTACAGTTTAAACAATATAGGTTTCAGATGCTTTCTCAGTCAAATAATGACTGTTTACTCCATACGTCTTTACTGTCAGCAATAGAAAGTCCAGTCCATATACTGAGGCATTTTCTCATAAAGGTCTTTATTAGTTTTTTCTTTTGATTTGTTCTGGCAATGCTGCAAACCTCAAGCTGTCTCTGTGTGACCTATCCTTGAGTTCAGACAGTTTCTTTGCTATTTCTTCATATTTTAGTTGCTGTTTAACTATTTCCCCTTCAGCTCCTTTTCAGCAATATACATACCGTATATTTCCTCTTAATGCCTGATTGAAACTTTTTCCATTTGCTGTAGCATCCTACGTATTCCAGCAAGGAGCCACATATCTTGAAAATCACTGAGGACATTTGGTCAGTCTTTCTTTCTAGGGTGATTAAGGAATTTTCTCCATCAGCTACCATTACCTTCCACGTTTTCTACCTGTGCTCCACAATGCTTTCTCTTCCCATCAGAGTTTTCAAAGTTTGTTCTCCCTTTTGCTTCATTTTTTCCCTTCTTGGTTTACTTTCTGGATATCACAGACACATCAGCAACCAATTTCTGTTCAACATCTTAAAGTAGTTTGAAGGCCTTTGCTGTTTTAATGATTCTAAGCCTCGAACTCTGTTTTTAGCTTCTAACACTAATGCTGCCATCTTGGACCCACCTAATGTCCCATATTTTATCTTTTTGAGTCTTAATTAGCTTAGTTTCAAATTTTAATCAGAAGGATGGTGAGTTTTAACTTTCCTTGTTCTTAAAGCATCAGTGTTTTTCAGACTGTTGAGAAAAGTATTGTTACATTAATAAAATGCATTGTCTTGAGGAAGGAATTCCAGGGGACTTCAATTATTTTTTTCTTTTCATTTTTACACAGTCATCTGCAAACTGGAACAATATTTCTTTCCTTTTACTTTCACCATCTCGTTGATCTAATTTCTGTCTGACGTTAACATAATAATATAATACGGTCTGCATACCATTGTCAAGGAAACATCACCAATATGAATTAATCTTATAGTTTAAGTATCTCTTCCAATTTCTGACATTCTTAGTATCCTTTTTTCAAAAATGAATTATTAATGTAAAATTAATGCAGGTTAACATTCTGTTAAATATTATATAATGCATCCAATCTGCCATAACTTCTTCCTAGGTCTTTTGCTAATGCACCCATATTATGCACAAAAAAAAATTACAGCTTCCTTGTCAGAAATGTAGAAGGAAATGCACATATTTATTCATTTCTAGAAATGTAGAAGAAAATACACCAATTAGTGCATTCTTTATTTGAATCCTTTATCCCAAGAGGACAAGGAGATAAGCAAAAATTAGTTCTTGCCCCCCCCAATTGCATGTGGTCATTTCTAGTAAAAAGACACAGCACAAAAAAATGCATACAAGTAGAAAGTTTTGAGTCCTCAGCAATGTTTGAGTATTCCCTGCAGTTTCCAAATACACTGTCAACCCTTCCTAGATCCTCAACCATCTAGGAATGGTCATTGTCAAAGACTGAACTGCAAATAAATAAATAAATAAATAAATAAATAAATAAATAATAATAATAATAATAAAAATAATAAAAAACATATATATATATATATATATATATATATATATGTATATTTATATGTGTGTGTATATATATATATATATATATATATATATATATATATATATTTCTGACATAGCCTTGTTGATGTCCTGGCTAGATTTATAAGGGAACAATCTGCCTTCTTGTTACAACATACAATTTAGGCTTCAACGTATATACAACAACAGAAATGTTACTTAGGTCTGTGATGTATCTATGATGCAAAGAAAAGGCAACAAAAATAGACTGTGGATGTGGGATGAATTCAGTGGCCCTTTGCTGAAGATGAAATAATGGCAATGTCACAACTATAGACTGTGGATATGGGAAGAATTCTGTTATCCTTTGCAGAAGTTGTACTAATGACAATGCAACAATGATAGACTTTGGATATGGGACGAATGTCATGACCCTTTGCAGAAAATGTGGTAGTAACAATGCAATAACGATAGAATGTGGGTATGAGATGAATTATGTGACCCTTTGCAGAAGTTGTAGTAATGACAAAGCAATGATGATATACTGTGGTTACTGAATGAATTGTGTCACCTTTTGAAGAAGTTATATTAAAGACAATGCAGCATTGGTAGACTGTGGCTACTGGATGAATTATGTGAACCTTTGCAGAAAGTGTATTAATGACAATGCAACAATGATAGACTGCCTACAGGATGAATTCTGTGACCCTTTGCAGAAGTTGTACTAGTGACAATGCAGTATTGATAGATTGTGTCTGTGGATTGAATTCTGTGACACTTTGAAGAAACTGCATGCTCTCATATAATGGAAAGTGAGTACAGTGTAACGTGTCTCCCTCTCTGTCCATGGCTTTGTAAGCTTCCAAGTCTATGTGTAGCATTTCATTCCTATTCTCATGTTATTTGCATGCCATGTCAGTCATGTTTACATCTGCAATCCACTGATTGCCTGGGATCTTTATCTGTCTTTAAAGTCAGAAACTTGTTTAGTTTCACTGCACTTTGCTGGAGAGTGAGATTTGCTTCAGCACATCTTCTGATGTCTTCCTTCACTTACAGGACAAGATGATTTATTTTGGGAGTGTTGTCTCTTACTGTCCATCAGCACCCACTCCAGCTTTATCCAATTCTCACTGTTTCAGAAATTTACCCTCCTTGATCCCTTCTGTTAGAAATTGGACTGTCTCTAAAAAACATAAAGGCCTACTCTGCTCATTTTCCATTGTCAATTTCACTATGACAGAAAAATAGTGTACCTAAATTAATGATGTCTCTTCCAAGGTATAATGTGACTTTCTTATTCCATATGATTCCTTCTAATAGCCCAATAGTAGCCAAAGCCAAATAAAGTTTATATTTTGTTCAGGGAATCATTATTACTGCTCAATATCTGAGTTGTTTGGCTTTCTGCTATATACCTACAATCAACTGCATTACTAGCTGAGTTAAATACAAATTTGCAGTGGTAAAGATTGTACTGCATTTTTTTTTCTGTCTATTTAATTGTTTCATTGAATATTGTGGTCTGTGTCTCTCTGTAGTTATTTATTTTTCTATTTAATTGTTTCATAGAATACTGTGTTTTTCTCTCTCTCTCTGTAGTAAATGGGGGCTATTGTGTTTCACTTAATTGATATTCAGTGTTAAACTCTTAGCCTAGAGGGTTTCCCTGTATTTATAAGTATTAGTCACATATCTTTGAATTTATTACTGCTCAATATCTGAGTTGTTTGGCTTTCTGCTATATACCTGCAACCAACTGCATTACTAGCTGAGTTAAGTACAAACTTAGGGTTCATAGGTTCATACTAGGCTATCTGCCCTAGGGCTATTATAAGCCTAGCCAGAGTGTGTTTGGCTTTCGCCACCCATTTTAAATTAATTTTGCTATGCCCTTTTTCGAGGTTAGTATACTGTGCCTCTGTCTAACAGTGACACAGAAGTGATACCCAGGGTATACCTACGATCTCCCATCCACTCATCAAGATTCCTCTTGAAGAGAGTCAATGAGGGACTCTGCCTAACCTGGACTGGGATTTTATTCCAGAGTGAAGGGAGCCTCTGGGTTATGAATCTGTCCCTCCAGCATGTCCTATTTATTTCAGTGCTGAGGTTCAAGTCTCTCAAGCGCGTAGCTCGATGGGATTTGGATTTTCTGAGGTGCAGCATGTCCATTAATTCCGGGTTGGACATGGCTTTATACGTCAGGCACAGATCACCTCTGAGCAGGCGGTATGCCACTGAGTAGAGCTGGAGTTTCTTTAACCGGGCAGCATATGGCATCTGTTTGAGCCCTTTGATCCTCTTGGTGAGGTACTTTTGGGATCTTTCCAGTTGCTGCAGGTGTCTGGTAAGGTACATCCCAAAAGGGGCACTGTACTCAATTATGGGCCTGATGTGGGATGAGTAAAGAGGCACGATGAACTCCCCTGATCTAGATGTGAATCCCTTCATGATTAGGTGGGCTATATAAAATGTTTTTCTAACCACTTTGGCCACGTGGTTGTCAAATGAGAGATTGCTATCAACTTGGGTCCCCAGGTCCCTAATTACTTCTTCTGTACTTAATGGATTACCACCTATGTGGTAATTTGTGGGCACTTTGATTTTGCCAAAGGGGATGACTATATACTTTTTGGCGTTTAGCTTGAGGCCATGGCTCTGGCACCAGTTGTCTGTTTCTATGAAGCCCTTTTGGAGGATGCTTGTGTCAGATGGAGAGTCGATTATGGCGCCCAGTTTGCAGTCATCTGCGAACTTGGTCAGTCACAGTCCTTCCGTGTTGGCCTGTACCGCCGAGAAATATATACCGAACAAAAGAGGTCCCAGGACTGAGCCTTGTGGGACGCCACTTGTAATTGGTTTGGAGTCTGACATGGCTCCAGCAATTCTAACCATGTGGGTTCTGTACTTGAGCCAGTTTGCAACCCATCTAGTGACATAGGGGGTTTCTATTTAAGCTGGTGAGCTTATCTATAATGCCCGAGTGGGGTATTGTATCGAAGGCTTTTGCGAGGTCCAGGTAGGCTGTGTGGACCACCTTCCCTTCGTCAATGGCCTTGGTGACTGTTTCAAAGAAATTGACCAGATTTAAGAGGCAGGATCTGCCCTTAACAAAGCCGAACTGGGTAGGATCCAGTGTCTGTAGGTCCCCAATATCTTTATTTATGAGGTCCATGATGATCCTTTCCATAGCTTTGCAGACCAAACTAGTCAGGATTATGGGGCGATAGTTTCCAGGATCCGTTGAAGCACCACCTTTGTGGAGAGGGACCACTGTTGCTGTACGCCACTCTTTGGGTACATATCCTGTAGTAAACAACAAAGTAGTAATAAACTAGTAAAGATAAACTTGAGCCAGGATAGACCGCCACAATGCCTTTAATGTAACTGGATAGGACCAACAGACAAAACAGTACTAAGCGCTTTCTCCCTTTACAATGTAGGGCATCTTCAGAGTAGAAGTGAACTGTTATGACATTCAAATACTTATATTTGAATTTGAAATTATATTTTTCCAATCAAAATGTTCAACCAACTCAATATTTACCATGTTTAAAAAGAAAAGGTACTTTCATTCCCCCCATGAATCCCACTATATATTTATTTGAACAGTTATGTGAAACACGTATCAGAGGATTCATGAAGGTTAACAACAATAGATGTGATAACTTGACGGTAGGTGAAAGATTTTGTCTGAAACAATTAAGTACCTCAGACACCTATAGGGTGATGAAACCGGACAAGGGTGGTGGGGTAGTCATTATGACCAAAAGTGAGTATTCTGGTAAGATGTTGGAACTATTGAATGACACTACCACCTATGTGAGGGTTTCAAAAAATGAATTGAATAGAGCCTATATAAAACTTGATTGGCAGCTATATGAGTGGTTGATGGAAGGAGTACTAGATAAGGATGAATACGATTACCTGTCTGTTGGTTCTCCAGTTATTCCTTCCATCTTTGGAATACCCAAAATTCACAAGAATATGCACAACCCACCGTTCCGTCCCATTGTTTCAGCTAGAGGTTCTAAGACTGAAGCCATGGCATCCTTCATTGATTATCATTGTAAAAGTGTGTTTAAGAACATATCACATGTTCTCAGGGATTCGTGGCATTGTTTAGAAATTATCAGAAACACACCAGTTGAGGGTGAATTTTTGATGGTGACCATCGATGTGGTCAACCTATTTTCTATCATACCCAATGATATAGGGCTAGAGATGTTCAACAATAGTTTGGACAGATATAGTTCCCTAAATACATCCAAAAGAAATTTAATTGTTGAGTTGACTGAGATGGTATTAAATAACAATTTTGTTTTATTTGAATCAGAGTACTTTAAACAAATTACTGGCGTTGCGATGGGGGCTAAGTGTGCCCCATCCTACGCCAATTTAGTTTTGGTTGACTGGGAAACTAAAAGTATATTAACAACACCCTATCAGCAGAAAATTGCGCTATATGTGCGATTTTTGGACGGCATATTAATTAATTGGAAGGGCACAGTTGAAGAAATACATGAATTTATACATTATATGGAAGAAGGATCTACTTTTATAAAGTTTACCTACAAAATACATGGGGATCAATGTGACTATTTAGACATATTATTGATTAAGGACACCAAAAAGGGGGTTTAATATCCAATATACATCGTAAACAAACATTTTCTAATTCTTTCCTGCATTTCAAGAGTTGTCATCCATTTTTTCAAAAGAAAAATATTATGAAAGGCCAAATGGTGAGGCTTTCTAGGCTTATCAGTGATGACAACCTCTATGATGTGGAAATTATGAAGTTAATAAACATGTTTATAGAGAGAGGTTATCCATATGACATTCTCCACAACATTAACTGTGAGGTTAACGAGAAAAGAAATACAGTTTATAAACCAATTCTCAATGGTGGTTTATTAAAGGACAGAGAAACCATTACATCAAACACCATGAGGCATGTTATGGTGTTACCATTTAATGAGGATAGTGGTGATATTAAAAACATTATTGATGAGTCTTGGCGGACAGTACTCACCAATGATATTACCAAAATAGTGGGCAGCCAAGCAGTCTTTACATACAGTAGAGGGATGAATATTAAGGAAATAATGGAAAAAGCTGGAAAGCAAGATGTATATACTAATTCAAAGATGAATAAATGTGGATGTTGCAGCATTTGCAAATACATCAATAATGGTCCATACGTTACAGTGCACAATTTTGGTAGGACCTTAAGGTGTCCAGGGTTTTGCAACTGCAACACAAAAATGGTGATATACTTAGCGACTTGCCTTAGTTGTCCTACCTTCTATGTAGGTAAGACTATTAGAAAATTGAGACTAAGGCTATTGGAACATGTTAGAGACATAAGAAACAAAAAAACTACAAATGCACTTTATATGCATAGCCTGGAATGTACTAATTTCAAAAAGTTCATATTCTTTGTCATTGACAGAATTCCTTATAATGACAAAGGGGGGGATGCAAAGACACTTCTGGAAGTTAAGGAGTGCCTTTGGCAATTAAGACTTGATGCCTCCAAATCTCCAAGCATCAATGAACATATTTCAATTTCCAGTATATTAAAATATAGGTCCATTAACATATAATGTTTTCTAAAATCATGAATGTATTAAAAACCTTTTAGAAGGTACTAAAATTTTGAAGTTTTAAAATTATAAATTTGAAATATATTATTTTAATTATACACTATCATGATTATTTATATACACTACAAATATATATATTTTATATTGTTTTGTAGGCTATATTTATTTCTGATATTGGCCCTATAGCAGTAATGGCTCACTTTTGCCATTTTAGCAGTTTCATATTAGTTTATATTAGCTGTGTTTTGGCATTATTTCATTGGCATAGTTTAGTGTTTTTATAGCATACATGTTTTATGTTGTTTTTTCATCTAAACAGTTTTTAGATATACAATTAGATATATTAAAGCATGTGCGTTTGTTTTTAAGGTTTTGTATGGTCGGGGTAGTCATTTGTATTTGTCATTTATATTTATATTTATATTTAATATTTAATATTTATTATCCAAAACAGTATGGAGTACTAGATGTTATTAATTTCTCAGAGCAATCAATGAGTTGTACAGGGTGATTGGTTAATTACATTGGAGGCGTGTACTATCTACAATATAAGTATTTGAATGTCATAACAGTTCACTTCTACTCTGAAGATGCCCTACATTGTAAAGGGAGAAAGCGCTTAGTACTGTTTTGTCTGTTGGTTCTATCCAGTTTCATTAAAGGCATTGTGGCGGTCTATCCTGGCTCAGTTTATCTTTACTAGTTTATATCCTGTAGTAAGGCTGAGATTGAACAGTAGTTTTATGTTTGGGTTTAGCTCTTCTTGGAGTTCATGTAGGACGCAGCCCTGGACACCGTCTGGTCCCATTGATGCTGTGTTTTTTGCTTTGGAGAGGGTGGCTCTTACCTGAGTATCTGAGATGTCAGGGGGGCAGCACTCTGCTGGGATAGATATTTGCCCTTTTGGTGGGGAGGGGGGGAGAAGTTTGTGCTGAACCTGTCAGCTAGGATGTTGGCAATGTCTGTGGGTTTGGTGTATTTTTTTGTCATTTTGGACTAATTCTGAGCATATCTGGGAATTCCCACCCAGGTTCCTAACATAACTAAAGAAAGCCTTGTGATTATCCTTAGTGTCCTGTGCAATTTTTCTCTCGAAGCTGGCCTTAGACGATTTTATGAGTGCCCGTAGTTTTTTGCTAATACTGATCAGAGATGCCTTCCCTTTTTGGGATTTTGCTCTATCATGTAGTAGCTTCCTCCTCCTATTGTATAGTTTGTTTATGGCTGGGGTCCACCAGACAGGACATCTGCCTTTGGAGGATTGGGTCTTGGTTTTATTTGGGATTGAATGATCCATGCATTCCTGAAGGTGTTCATAGAATACATTTATAAAGGATTCTGCGGTCTGGGCCATATTTTCCACAGGCCCGGGGGCTTTGAAGGATTCCACCTCGGTTTTAAGGAGTGTAAAATTTGCTTTATAAAAGTTTTCACTGTGGTTTTCTGGGCAGGGGGTGGGGTCGGGATGTGAATATCCAGTGAGATTAGTTTATGGTCTGATCTTACCAGTGACGGATACACTTCTGGTCTGGAGCATAGAGTCCCCATATTGGTGATGATCAGGTCCAGTATGTTTTCCCCTCTTGTGGGAGTGGTAAAAAGTTTTTCCATAGCATTTGAGTTTATAAATTCTAGGAACCTTTGGGCTAGGGTGTTGGAGCTAGAGTAATGCTCCCAGTCTATGTTTGGATAGTTGAAGTCGCCCAATATAATGGTGTTTGGAGAGACCTTCATATTTTCCAGTGTTCTCAGGAAGGCCGAGTGGGGTTCCTGGGTTTGGGAGGGTGATCTGTAACAGGCTATAAACTGGAAGGCAGTTTTACCCACTGTTAATTGCACATGGATAGTCTCTGATGCTTCGTGCTGTGCCACCAACCTGGAGGTGTGGGTATCTTTGACGAATATTGATACTCCCCCTCCTTTTGTGGTTCGGTCCAAGTTTTGGGGCCGAAAAGCATGGTATGAGGTATAATCTGGTAGTGCTGGGGTGCTCTCGGGAGCCTTGAACCAGGTTTCTGTTACTGCACAGATAACGATGTTCTCCATGCTAAGGAGAGTTTTGAGTGCGTGCATCTTGAGGTTTTGACTTCTGGTGTTGAGTAGCATTATTCTTAGTTTCTTATCCCTTGTGATACCTATGGAGGTGGGTTTGTCTTTTGAGCCTTACCTAAAAAAGGCACTATGGGGGTAGCAAGAGCCTTTGCCAAAATCCAAAAGCTCAAGGGTGACAGGTGCAAGCCATCCCTAGCGAAACATCGTGGCTTGTTGAGCATGTCATCCCAGGCTGACAGGCATTGGATCCCCTTTGAATGACACCAATACTTAAGCCAATTGTTGAAATTGATCATCTTGTCTTCATACTGTGGCATCATTCTTGGTGAGGGTAAGATGCTACTCAAGGTCAGGGTCATACCGGCCTGGGCTACATGCTCAGAGAGCTCCTCTACGTCTCTTTACATGTAGTCCAGGGAGGTACGTCTCAGGTCATTCACACCAGCATGGACAATGACTGAGTCATATTTGTACTTGCCTTGGAGTGACCTGAGTGCTTGTGTTATGTGGCAGATCCTAGCGCCCGACAGGCAGTTCACCGTGACCTTCTCCTTGTTCAGCCTGGTGAGCGGGACATCAGTGTGCCTGATGATAGAGTCACCTATTACAAGTGTATCAGGTGTGTTGTTTAGCCTTAAGGGCTGTGACTGTTCGCCACACTGGCTTTGTGAGCTATGTGTTGCACGTGTTTTGTTTTGGGGTAGCGGTTGCTTGGGTGTCTGCTTTGGAGGTCTCGTCTGCTTAAGCAGATTTTTATTTAGAGCCTCCGAGTATGTTTTTGTGTGTTTATGTGTTTGGTTTGCTGTCGTGGTAGGTCTATGTGAGACTGGAATTGTAGTGAGTGTGGTTTCCTTCTCCTCCTGACTGGTTATGCCAGTACTGAGTTGAGAGAGCTTAGCCTCCAGTTTGGCTATATGGTTGCATCTCTCACATGTGTTGGAATTTGTTGGGAGGAGGAGAGGGTTGTCTGTGTACATGAGGCAGTTGTAACACTGCCTCAAGATTTCCAGATTCACCAGCTGGACTGGAGAGGAGATTGACAACTGACCTTTGGACATGCTAGAATAGTTTTGGGAATTCCTTTATAATTGAAAAAAAGGGCCAATGGGGAACAAGGTACACAAGGGGAGTTTGTGAGGGTGTAGTGCTTTTAATTTTTTAGTGCTGACTTATATAATTGCTTTAGTGAGCAAGTGCCAGGTAACTTAAATGCAATGTGTTACAGGTAACTTAAATGCAAAAAGGACAAACAGTAACTTTCTTTCAAGTGAAACAAGGAAATAAGTACAGTAAGCAATGCAGATATCACTAGGGATCCACAGAAGCGCTGAAAAGCCGCGTTTTAGGTGGAATTAGCGTTTCAGGGAAATAACAAGCAAACAAACAACAAGCATACAAACAAAGCTAGATTCAGCAGGCCTGGATCTAGTCTATGCTACAGCAAACAAGGTGTACCAATTTCAGTAAGAAACAGTTCAAATATGCAGGCACTATAAGCCTTTAACCAGAAATTCCTAGCTCAGAAGACAGAGTCCAGCCTCTCCTCAAACAAGAGTGCAGACCACGAACCTTCTTAATGTAAAATAACTGGCCTGAAGCCCAAGTGCTTAAACCAGAACTAATACACTTTTAGAATAACAGACACTGAGCCTTCAATCAGCAGTTCCCAACTTAGAAGGATGTAAGCTACCTGTCCTGCCACCACAGTGCAGGCCACAAACCTTCCTAATGTAAAACAACTGGTCTGAAGCCCAAGTGCTTAATCCAAAAGACTTAGAATGAGTTACACCAAGCAGTAATAAATACAATTGAGTACTTTTAAGATGACGCAAAAGCAAAATAAAGTAGGAAGAAACACAAATACAGTAAAAGCAGATACATTTTTTTTTTTTTTTTTTTTTTTTTTTGAGTAAGCAAATGAGATGGGCCCAGGAGTTACAGGACAGAAACAAGTACAAATGTAGGCCTTCAAATTAGAAAGTTGAGAGAGATGGAAGACCGCCCAAACGGCCAATAACTACAAATTCTGTGCCAGAACCACTCCCTATGTGGTAGACAGGTTACCTAATGCTTACCACTCCTACTGATAAGCTAGAAGGCTTCCCTCCAACACAGAAAAGCTTGGGGGGGGGCTCAGAAGCTTACAAACAGTCCTGGATACAGCAAATTTGTATCTGGAACACCAATTACAGGAAAGGTAGGAAACAGGCTTACAATTTTTTTTTTTTCAGAAAAGTAGCAAAAACAGTAGTAAAAACAACTCACATGCAGTGCAAGCTGGCACACTTGAGTATGTAGCAATATTAGTCCATACACAGTTTGAAAAAATGTAATTAAATTAAAAAGGACTAAAAGCAAGCGCAGAAAGGGTTTATTAGGTAGAATGCGGTAAAGAGATGGGACTGGGGGAGTGTCCTAGAACAAATCTACAGTGGGGCGGGCACTGCAAAAGCCACCAGATTTAAACTACAACCAAGAACAGGGGGGTGGGGAAGACAGTTTCAACAGAGATGTGAGGAATCACAGTGGAAATTATAAAACCAGAAAAATATATACTGATCTCTGTATATTTGCAGAACAGTAAGACAACAGATATCTAAGCAACAATTTAGCTCTATAATACAGAATAATACAGAAAAATATACCCAGCTCTATATATTTGCAGATAGTCTTGTAAGGCTGTCTCTCAGCAGCATACAGGTTCCAATTTAAATGCAGGTCAAATTAAGGGAACTTGGAGTTAAGCAACACACAAGCCATAAAATCCAGTTATATCAGCTGAAGACAAGGCAGAAAATGAGGTGCAGTGTTAAAGATTGTACAGCATTTTATTTTTCTTTCTATTTAATTGTTACATTGAATATTGAGGTCTGTGTCTCTCTGCAGTTATTTGTTTTTTTTTTTATTTATTTGTTTCATAGAATACTGTGGTCTCTCTCTCTCTCTCTCTCTCTCTCTCTCTCTCTCTCCAGTTAGTTTCCCCACCCTTCCTCCCTGTTCTTGTTTTGGTATTAATTTTGGTGGTTTTGGAATTGCCTGCCCCTCCTGTAAATTTGTATATGAACACTCCTCCAGGGTCTATCTCATTTGCTCACTCAACTGAGTACAGTGAGATCATATTTTGACTACATACACTTCTAGCAGTCCCATCTGTTCAGCTGTATCCCAGCTCTATCCCAGTCTAGTGTCACTAGCTCATTCTACCTAATACAGAGAGATCATTTGAGAAGTGCAAGCCACTTAGGTCCTTAACCTTGAAATATCTTCTCTTTCTCCTTTCTCCCTTTCCACTTTACAAAAAATAATAATAATAATAATAATAATAATTCTAAGCTTGTTTCCTGCCTTTCCTGTAACTAGTCTTGTCCAGATACAGATTTGCTGTATCCAGGACTGTTTGTAACCTTCTGAGCCACCCAAGCTTTTCTGTGTTGGAAGGAATCCTTCTAGCTTATCACTGGGAGTGGTAAGCACTAGGTAGTCTATCTATCGCAAGAGTGGTTTCTGGCCCAGAAATTGTAGTTTATTGGCCATTTGGGCAGTTTTTCCATTTCTTTTTTTGGTTTAAAAGCCCGCATTTTCACTTGTTTCCCACCTTTCCTGTAACTAGTCTAGTCCAGATACAGAATTGCTATATTCAGGACTGTTTGTAAGCTTCTGAGCCCCCCCACCCAAGCCTTTCTGTGTTGGAGGGAAGCCTTCTAGCTTATCAGTGGGAGTGGTAAGCACTAGGTAGCCTATCTACCACAAGAGTGGTTTCTGGCCCAGAAATTGTAGTTTATTGGCCGTTTGGGCAGTTTTTCCTTATATTTCAACTTTCTGGTATAAAAACACGTTTGCGCTTATTTCCCGCCTTTCCTGTAACTAGTCTAGTCCAGATACAGAATTGCTGTATCCAGGGCTGTTTGTAAGCTTCTGAGCCCCCAAGCCTTTCTGTGTTGGAGGGAAGCCTTCTAGCTTATCAGTGGGAGTGTTAAGCGCTTAGTAGCCCATCTACCACAAGAGTGGTTTCTGGCCCAGAAATTGTAGTTTACTGGTCATTTGGGCAGTTTTTCCATCTCTTTCTACTTTCTGGATTAAAAGCCAGTTTTTGCACTTGTTTCACACCTTTCCTGTAACTAGTCTAGTCCAGATACAGATTTACTGTATCCAGGACTGTTTGTAAGTTTCAGAGTCCCCCAAGCCTTTCTGTGTTGGCAGGAAGCCTTTTAGCTTATCAATGGGAGTGATAAGCACTAGGTAGCCTATCTACCACAAGAGGTGTGGTTTCTGGCCCAGAGATTGTAGTTTATTGGCCGTTTGGGCAATCTTTCCATCTCTTTCAACTTTCTGGTTTAAAATTCTGCATTTGTGCTTCTTTCCCACCATTCCTATAACTAGTCTAGTCCAGATACAGATTTGCTGTATCCAGGACTGTTTGTAAGCTTCTGAGACCCACAAGCCTTTCTGTGTTAGAGGGAAGCCTTCTAGCTTGTCAGTGGGAGTGGTAAGCACTAGGTAGCCTATCTACCACAAGAGGTGTGGTTTCTGGCCCAGAAATTGTAGTTTATTGGCCGTTTGAGCAGTCTTTCCATCTCTTTCAACTTTCTGGTTTAAAAGCCTACATTTGTGCTTGTTTCCCACCTTTCCTGTAACTAGTCCAGTCCAGATAAAGATTTGCTGTATCCAGGACTGTTTGTAAAGTTTTGAGCAGTGCCAAAGTCTGCTCTTCAACTTTTCCTTAGATCTGCTTGTTCTCTCCTCTACTGTACTTTTACATGCTTATTAGTGTAGCACTTTACCAGACTTCTTGTAGAAATTATTGTAGCACACAAAAGTGCTACCAACACTAAATGTTCTCCAAGGAAACAGCTCCAGTACTTATTATTAATGCCCACCCCTCCAGGCATGTCAAAAGGTTAGTTCCCTGTGCTTTCTCCTATTAACCTGGTGAACTTGGGCATCCTGAGGCAATGTAGCAACTGCTTCATGTTCACAGACAACCCTCTCCTCTTACCTCCAAACACTCAGACTTGCAATAGATGCACTTATATGTACAAAATGGAAGCTACGCATTATCCAGCCAAGACCGGAATAGCTGGTCAAGAGGAGAAGGTCAACATTTGCACCACAACACATGGAACACATAGCCCTCCAGAGAACACACCAGCATTGCCTTCACATAAAAACACAAACCACACACCCACCTTTGTGGAGGCTCTCAATAAAAATCTATCCAAACAGCAGAGACCACCAAGACAGAAATGTATTCGACCACCCCAACACAACACTAATCATGAGACACATAACTCTCCTAAACAGTGTGCCACTCAACCAAAGCCCCTAAGGCAAAACAGCATGCTCAACATGCTAGTCATAGGTGACTCGATAGTGAGGCACACTGATGTCCCACTCACTAGGTCGAATAAGGAAAAAGTAACAGTCAGCTGCCTGTCAGGTGCCAGGATCTGCAACATAACGCATGCATTCAGGTCCCTCAACAACAGGTACAAATATTGTGCTATAGCAGAGACCTGCTTCAAGGCAGCAGAAAGCACCCCTGCACCACCAGGCTATAACTCATTCCACACCTTTCGGCCCCAGAACTTGCACCAAAGCTCTAAAGGTGGTGGTATTTCCATATTCATAAAGGATGCGCACACCTCTAGCCCAACATAATGTATCAGAGATACTTCAGGTGCAGCTAACATTGGGTAAGACAGAGATTCAGGTTGTAGCCTGCTATATGTCACCAACCATGTCCCAAGACTCACACTCCACATTCCTAAGCACCCTGGAGAATATTAGGGTCTAACCTAGCACACTCATACTGGGCAACTTCAACTACCCCTCTATTAACTGGGAAAACTACTCATGTACCAATACACCTGACCAACATTTCCTGGAATTTATTAATTCCAATGCCCTGGACCAGCTCATTCGTATCCCCACTAGAGGTAGCAACATTCTGGACCTGGTCATTTCTAACACGGGCAACCATTGCTCTACACCAATAGTCAAATCCTCCCTGGTTAGATCCGACCACAGACTAATCACCTTGGAAATTGACATCTCTCCCACCCCCCTCCCCCGCAAAGGTAATCACCATGAAAAACTTCTCCAAAGCTAACTTTGTGGCCCTAAAAACAGAGGTGGCTAACTTCATGGCACCCATGCAAATGGAGAATAGTTGCATGACCACCGAATCATACACCAATGCACTGTACAAACACGTATACAAATGCATGGATCTTGCCATACCTAATAGAACCAAGATGTTCTCTCCAAAAATAGGAAGCCAATCTGGTGGTCCCCTGCCATAAATAAACTCTACAACAGAAGGAGGAAACTGATGCGGAATAAGGTGAAGTCCCAAGCCTAGAAGAACTCCTTTATCAACCTCAATAAAAAAGTTGAGATTCCTCATCAAATCCTCTAAAGCTAGCTATGAAAACAGAATTGCAGCATATAGTAAAGACAACCACATGGCCTTCTATAGTTATGTAAAGAATCTCCATGGCAATACCCAGATTTGCTCTGAGCTACTGCACAATGGTACCTCCTACACCGAGCCAACAGTACTGGTCGATAGATTCAGTGCCAACTTTACCCCTCTCTTCCCTTCCAAAGGACCTATCACATTAACAGTAGATTGCCAGGCACCTAGCATTACTGCAGCACAGGTTAAAACAGCACTGTCCAAGGCCAAGAATACAGCTTCTATGGGACCAGACAATATCCCTGGCTGTGTTCTGCATGAACTACAGAGTGAAATGGCACCTCACCTGTGTGCCCTGTTCAATTACAGCCTCATCTCAGGCTTTGTCCCACCAAATAATGCACTGCTACAGTCATCCCTCTCCAAAAAGGAGGAGCAACTACAGACCCTGGGAACTATCGCCCCATTAGCCTAACGAGTCTGATATGCAAAACTATGGAATGCATCATCATGGACCTAATAAACAAGGATATAGGGAATCTCCAAACTCTGGATCCCACACAGTTTGGTTTAGTGAAGGGTAGATCATGCCTGCTTAACTTGGTCGACTTCTTTGAGTCAGTCACCAGAGCTGTGGATGAAGGCAAGGTGGTTCGCACAGCCTACCTTGATCTGGCCAAGGCCTTTGATACCATATCCCACTCAGGAATCACAGAAAAACTCAGCAATCTAGGCATCTACCCCTATATCACTAGGTGGGTTGCAAACTGGCTCACAGATAGAACCCACAATGTGAAAATAGCTGACTCCAAGTCAGACTGCCGATTAGTCATGAGTGGAGTCCCACAGGGTACGGTCCTGGGTCCTCTCCTGTTTGGTATATACTACTCTGAAGTCCAGGCCAACACAAAGGGACTCTGGCTGACAAAGTTCACAGACAATTGCAAGTTGGGAGCTATTATTAACTCCCCAAGTGATGTTAACATCCTACAGAAAGGCCTCATTGAGACCAACAACTGGTGTCAGAACCATGGCCGTAAGCTCAATGCCAAAAGATGTGTCATCATCCGCTTTGGGAAAAACCTGGTTCCCATGAATTACCACATTGATGGTAGTCCACTGAACACAGAAGGGAGATCTGGGAACACAGGTTGAGAGCAACCTCTCTTTCAACCACCACATCGCCACTGTGGTCAGAAAGTCCTTCTATGTGGCACATCTCATTACTAAGGGTTTTGCATCCAGGAAGAAAGAGGTCATTGTCTCCCTCTACTCTTCCCTCATTAGGCTAATCATTGAGTACAATGCCCCATTTGGCATGTACCTCACTAGATACCTGCAACAACTGGAGAGACTGCAAAAGTACCTCACAAAGAGGATTCTAGGCCTTAAACACTTGTCCTATATGGACAGACTCAAAAAACTCCAACTATTCTCTGTCTCATATCACCTACTTAGAGGCGATCTATGCTTCACTTACAAAGCCATGTCTGACCCAGCTCTGTTAGAAATGCTACATCTAAAGAAATCCCAATCCCTCCACACCACATGTTCCAGAGACCTCAACCTCATTACCACAATCAATAGAACGTGCTGGAGGGACAGGTTCATAACCCAGACACTGCCCATGTTATGGAATAGACTTGCCATACATGTCAAGCAGAGCACTGCACTGGCCCTCTTCAAGAGAAATCTTGATGAGTGGATAGGAAATAGAAAATTCACCCCAGTGGCTCTACTTGACAGATGCACTGGGAACTAAGGTCAGGTGGCACGATGCCAGGGTAATCCTATGGGCTGGGCTTGTAAAGGCTCTAGGGTCATTAGCCTAGTACACACCTATGAACCTATGAACCTATGTCATGATGACTACATCTATTGGTTATCAGTCATAGCCATGAAAAAAATCCTCTTTTTTTTCTCTGCTCTTTACTGCCCTGAGGATTCTTTCAATAGGATGGCTTCTGCCTCACTTTTGCTGTGATTTTTCCCCTTGAAGCTGCAGTCTGTTTAGGATAGCAATTAAGACTCCAAAACAAAGTTTACAAACCAAGAACAAAAATATGTTACTGCAGAGACTTCAATTCGCCGTTTCAACAGGAAACAATCTCAAAAAAACACTCAAAAGCTATTGAAACACATTTAAAATGGAGCTTATATAACATCCTAGGTCACATGAGAACCAAGTCCTCTTTTGTTCATGTAATTTAAAGCTGTATACTCATTAAAATATTCTCATGTGGCCTAGGATGTTATATAAGCTCCATTTCAAATGTGTTTGGATTTTTACTGTTTTATCTGAAGGCATTTTGCATTTATTAAAACAAAAGTGCTAAAACTAAATGTTTCAACAACTTTTGAGTGCTTTTTGAGATTGCTTCCTGCTGGAACAATTGTGAATTGGAGTCATTGCGATAATATATTTTTCTTCTTGGATAGCAATTAACACCGACTCCACTTCTGAGAGCTGTTCCTGTTATTTGGTGGTGACATTATGACACGGTTCAACTTCTGAAACAACCAGTGCCCAACATTCAGATAAGATAATCAATTTTTCATCATGAAATGCATTTCTGAAGGTACCACTCTTAGATTGTACAATACTGTCTTTTAATAATGCATTTTAAAGAAATAATATTGTCACGTTCCACTTTAATAAACCATAATAATGATAAATGCATGAAACTTTATTAAGCATAAACATAACTTCAATTCCTTGGAAGAGAAAGCATAAAATTACTATCCATAGGGGCAGTGTAACCATTCACCCTTGGAATAAGCAGTGTCCCCCATTTGCTGACTTATCTTCACACTTATAAGGCAGCATTTCACCGCTCACCTTCAACACCTCCTTTCCAAACCAAAACCACTAAGTCCAAACAACCTCCACCGACAATCTTACACCACTTCAAACTTCTTCCACCAGTTATCTGCCAGAGGGGGAACAGAAGAGGGGCAAGCCTGTCCCTCTTCTCCACCTGTCCCCAAATCAAAAAATACTGCTTCCCCCCAAACTCCATCATGCACTAGCTAAATGTAACAGGATGGGAGGGCAACAAAATCGCACCAAATGTGACTCTCAACAGCTCAAATCCCACCTCAAAAGCCTTCAAGACCCTTCCCCTGCCTTACCACACTTTGTTCCTTAGTCTCCAAACTGCTTAACCCTTTCATGCCTACTCTCTTGCAAACCCTCTTAGCCCCCACACCACCTACTACCTTCACTTAAGCTCCCTGCTTCACACTTCCCTCTCCATTAAAGATGTCTAGTGACAACTTCGTCTGTTTCAAACTTAATTTGTCATGTTCCACTTTAATAAACCACCCAAGACACTAAAGACTTTTGACGACCTTTATTGTTTAACATAATGATGATAAATGCATAAAACTTTATTAAGCATAAACATAACTTCAGTTCCTTGGAAGAGAAAGCATAAAATGACTATCCATAAAGGCAGCGTAACCACTCACCCTTGGAATAAGCAGTGTTCCCCCATTTGCTCACATCCTCACACTTACAAGGCAGTGAACCACTGCTCACCTTCAACACCTCCTTTCTAAATCAAACCCACCAAGTGAAAATAACCTCCACTGACAATCTTTTAGTACTTAAAACTTCTTCTACCAGTTATCCACCAGAGGGGGAACAGAAGAGGAGTTAGCCTGTCCCTCTTCTCCACCCACCAGCCCCTATGAGCTCTTCCCCCTCACACCCTGCCCTCACTAAACAGTCCCTCAAAAACAACCCCAGGATCAAATTAAATACATCAAGCCGAAAATCACTAAGGTGAACCCCATCTGCCCTAAACCATATAGGATCCCTATCATCAGACTCAGTGTGCTGTATAGTATGCACCCCCATCCCCTTCAACTGTTTTGCTAACGTAAAATTCACAAACCTATGAGCCCTCTCAACTGAGGAATAATCTCTGAACAAACTAGACACACCGATGGATAAAGCTTCCTTAAGGCTAAGAAGTCTTCACAAATATGATAAACTAGCTGCCTCTTTCGTATAACACCCAAATCATTGCCTGTTAGATGAATCAACAGAATTCGAGGCAACCCCCACTGACTCTGCAACATCATAAATACCTGAAGTAGCCGGTTCCACTTCAACCCTCTAATACCATGCCAAGTAACCTTCCATCCAAAATCCAAATCATTGCAAGCCCAAGTCAGTGCCATTGCTCCTAACTGCAGCCCACCTAGCTGCCCAATACATGAAAGAGTGGCCTAAAATGATAATCCTTTTCCCTAAGGGGGAGAAAAAAAAATAACAATAAAATAAGAAATACCAACATTTATTTAATAGAAGTCAAAAATACCTTAGAAGACCACTGCCCCACCCTTTTAATGACTTCATTTGAACTGCTTCCTTTTGCTAGGTCAGATGGGCTCCCCATCTGAAAAGAATGAGTAGAAAATTTTTCACCCTCAAGGCCCACACTGAAAAAGGCCCTTCTCATGACTAAATACAACTGCCACCCCATTAAAGTCCTACTACGTATGGATCTGAAAACTAAGTCATGTGTTTGACCATCTCTAGATACATGCAATCTCATTCCTCATGCTACAGAACACATCCATTCTGGCCTAACTTTTGCCAAAACTATAGCTGCCCCTTTCCCTTCCTGATAATTTTTCAATGACCTCAACCTAATGTCCACCGCCCTTAGCAACATAAGGACATCATCCCATACCAGCGAACCAAGCAACTCTGACACACAAAAAGCTCCACAGTACATCCATACACTCACTGTGCCCCACATCACATATTCCTCTGAGTTTCCAAATACTCTGTCTAAACCCTGTAACAACATTTTTTAAAATTCCTGTAGTCACTGGCCATCTCCTGTACCTGTTTGGGACTCCCCCTCCTACCCCAGCCTTTCAACATCTGCCCAACTGTCCAGGACTTAGTCAAATCTTCCAGTCTGGGCAACCGAGCAAACACTCCAATTGCTGCCAAATCCACTCTCACCAATCTCACTGCCTTGCCCTGTACCCTCATCACTGGTAAATAATGCAACAGTAAATCTTCCAACCACACACATTCCTCCTCTGGTAATTGCTTAACAAAACTATCAAAATCAAGCAACACCCTACCTTAAGCCTTCCTGGTGGATACTGCCCAAGACTGCTGAACCAACCTGCCGATCACTGCTGCTCAATCTGCCAAACCTCATCTGGTACCACCATGGGGTCCTCTGCTGCTGTCAGAGCCACCTGCCAAAACCTGAAAAACTTAATATAAGACAGGATGTCAACAATCTCATTCTTTACCCCTGGTATCTGTACCCCTGTGAAAAAAAAATGAATCAACAGACTCTGCAAAACTAGCTTATGCAGAACCAACAAGTGTCCAGATTTAGCCATCTTAACTTGCAAAGCTCTCACCACTGCAATATTGTCTGAGGTAAACCCTACCCTCTTACCCCTCAAATGATCCTGCTACACCACTGACACAGCCCAAATCAGCATCAGCTCCAAGAAAGCAACATCACGCTTTCATTCCTCTGGCCAATGAGGAGGCCATGGCACTGCAAACTACTGCCCGCAAAAAAACGCTCCCATACGCAAACCCCAGCTGCATCTGTAAACAGCTGTAAATCCCCCTGACCTACCCAATCTGTTTTCCAAAATGTGATCCCATTAAACTGCTGTAAAAACTGTAGCTACAAGGCTAAGTCTTCTCATGTTAACTTGCTAACCCTCACCCTATGGTGCTTACCTTTACCTCCTTTCAAAAGAAAAGCCACCGACTTATAAAACGTACGTTCTGGATGCACTGCCCTACAAGCAAAAATCAACAACCTCAACAATTCCATGATTTCTCTCACCCAAGCCTTATTCCTAGAACTCATCCATACTATTTCACCCTATAACATAGCTACCTTGTCTCCTGGCAAGCAAAATAAACCTAGACCCACGTCCTCAGTCAAACCCAGGAAATCTAGTACCTTCACCGGGCCCTCCAGCTTATGCATAGTCAATGGCACTCCCAACTTCTCACACATCCAAAAAACTCATGCATTGGCACCTCTTTCCCTTCACCCACTAGCAAGAAGTCATGTAGGTAATGTACTGCTCTCTGCCCTTCCACCCGCTGATGCCATATCCAATGTACGGCTGTACTAAACTTTTCAAAAGTGGAACAAGACACTGCACATCCCACTGGCATAGCTGTGTCAAAGTAAAAACTATCCCCACTACCATGCCCAATAATAGCCAATCCTCCTCCTGAACTGGCAACCAGTGAAAGGCACACTCACTGTCCACCTTCACCAGACAAGGGTCCTCAAAACTTCTAATGATGTGGACCGCATCATCCAGGGATGCATAAGTGACCCTAACTTCATCTCCAGGGATGAAATCATTGACAGAGTAGCCTTCTGGGTAAGATAAATGATGTATTAAATGAAACTCACCTGGTCTCTTCTTGGGAACTAAACCCAAAGGTGACACTTTGAAATGAGTAAATGGTGGATTATCAAAGGGGCCCAACAACTTCCCTGCCTGACATTCCTTCTTGAGTCAAAGCCCCCAGCACATCTTCCCTCCCTCGCACTGACTTCAGATTTTTTCCCACCTTACCATCCCCACCAAACTCAACTTGATCAAAAATCCCCTCGGAAAACCCTCAACCAATTCTCCCAACACTGCCAGCAATGGATACTGCACCAGCAGATCCCGAAGGACATGCACCTTAATAGGTGAATGAGTCTCCTGGGTGCCTCCTTTTTCCCTGAAAGGACCCCCCCGTAGGCATGAAAACTGGCCCTGCCAGGCACCCCTTGCAGCCCCATGGGCAGCCCACTCCATCCGCTCTGACCCGGAAAGCATGACATCTGATCCCGAAACGGACCCTTGCCTCCACAACATTACATTGCTGAATGCCCATCCATGCACTTTGAACAAGTATGGGAGAATCTGCAAGCTTTCCAGGAACATCTCCTCCTGTTAAAGGCCCAACATACCTTGACCCCCTTCTGCATGCTTACCCACTCTATTTTCCAACCCAAAACTTTCCATCATAGTGGACAGTCAGATATCAGGGTGTCTTACCTCCCAGCATATGGATTTATCAACTGCCTTGCTCTTGCAGAATTTCTGATCATACCATAGCCATGCATTACCTGGCCATATACTTTGAGACTCTCTTATAGTCAGAAAATAAGCCAGGAATGGAAGGGCCAAAGTACCATCCCTTTCTAACCACACTGCTATGTAATATATGAATCCCAAGACCCAATTTTCCTACATTCTCTGCCAAAGCTTACCCATTCACCTGCGACCTAATGAAGCCAAGCAACCAAGAGGTCTTTCCCATTCGCAGTCTCAGCTTCCATCAGGCGCTGCACCCCATCAGCATCAATTAACTCGAAAATATCCACATAGTCTCCCTTCCAGATCTTCTCCTTCACCATAAGTGATATGTGAGGAGTCAAAAGGATTGCTGCACCCTCCTGCCTTAGCGTCTGCATCATCAACCAATCCTCCAAACGTGTCCCAAAGTCTGACCCTAAACAAGGGTCCGTATCTTCCTCTTACAATGAGAGAGTACTATCAAAACTCAAATCATGACCCCCTAATGTCTGCAAACCCACACCAACAGCCCTGCCCTCACCAATGTCCATTAACCCTGACACTGAACCCCTGGCACTCACTCCCTGCTGCCTATCCCTCAGCCTCCCCCCAACAGAAATTAACAAATCACTGCCTGACGGGGGTGAAGGTGGTGTCATCATTGTTGCACACTGTGAGTAAATGTCTGCAAGAGAAAAAAAAACACACACCCCTTAAATCACATAGTACTCCCCTTCCAGCCTCTCCATAGCATAGGGTAACAGCACTCAGTATTGCAGCATGTGTTCTCAGCCCTAAAAAGTCTCCAAGAAACACCTCAGTGAGTTGATAGGACAGCTAGCAGAGAAATTCTGCAAATAACTCACTGTTCTGCCTGTCAAAATCAAGCAAAGTAACTTCTCCCCTGGCCATAAACTCCTAAAAACATATTTTTTTTCTTCTCCAGCTAGCAAGGCCCAAGCTGCCATGTACCTTGCTCCAGGCATGCAAGCCTACTGCAGGCTGCCTAAACCACTCTCCCTCTGGCGCTCATTCAGTCCTTCATCCAACAGTACATAACTGCTAATGAGTGCAGTACCACAGCCTTGACATGCCTGATACTGTCGCTCTACAGATCTGGGCATAGTATGCACAGCCACCAGGGGCAGACCTTGCCCTCCTCGTGTTCCTTTTTTTTTGTTTTTATTTTTTTTAATACATTATTTATTTTGTGTTATTTTATATATATATATATATATTGTGTGTATATATATATATATATATATATATATATATATATATATATATATATATATACACATATATATATATATATATATATATTTTTTTTTTCTTTATTTTTTTTATTTAACGCCACAGGTATTGCAGCACATGCCCAGCCAACTGTTAACAGCCAGGAAGGAAGTCTGTGTCCCTCCTCAGCCCAGGAACCACCATTGCAAACTTCCAGAGAATATTAACTAAAGGGGCTAGCTTCCTTCCCCAACCCCCAGCAGACTTTCAACACTCGTCTCATGTACCTGAGCCACATACAGATGCCACAGCCACCACCAACATCTCCCGGAACAGGTCCTCTGCTTGGGCCATGATGCTCGCCCCATCTCTGCCTCAAAGCCCACACCTCTGTCATGTTGTTGCAGCCTGACACCTGAAGTTACAAGCACACACTGTGAGTAAATGTCTGTAAAAGAGAAAAAGAAAACACACAGCCCTTTAATAACATAGTACTCCCCTTCCAGCCTCTTCATAGCATAGGCTAACAGCACTCAGTACTGCAGCACATGCTCTCAGTCCCATAAAGGCCCCAAGAGACACCTCAATGAGTTGACAGGACAACTAGCAGATCAAGTCTGGAAATAACTCACTGTTCTGCCTGTCAAGATCAAGCAAAATAACTTCTCCCCTGACCACGAACTCCTAAAAAACGTATTTTGTTTTCTTCAGCTAGCAAGGACAAAGCTACCCCTCACATACCTCTCTCCAGGCATGCAAGCCCACCGCAGGTTGCCTAAACCACTCTCCCTCTGGCGCCCATTCAGTCCTTCATCCAACAGTACATACCTGCTAATGAGTGCAGTACCACAGCTGGCATAACTCCTTGACACACCTGATACCTTCGCTCTATAGATCTCGGCAGGG
>NC_056732.1:762775650-762798150 GCF_019279795.1 Protopterus annectens | reverse complement strand
AAGTTTAATAATGTTTTTTATATTGATCACTGCTGTAGTAGCATTAGCTATATGGCTAGATTACCATAGCTTATAAATTTTGGAAGGTGGCAGAAGAGCCTCTGGAGAATGGCCCTAGCAAAGCCTGAAACTTATAGTTCTTTGTAAAACTTTGTGCAGAGGACCGAGTTGCTGCTTCTAGAATACTTCTAAAATCTGACCCTTTCCAAAAAGACATAGATGAAGCCAAGGCTCTGGTAGAGTGGGCCTTGACCCTGTCTGGAATAGTTTTGTTGTGTTGAGTAGAACAAAAGGTGATAGCCTTAGACAACCATTTGGAAATAGTTTGCTTTGACAAAGGGTGTTCCTTCTTACCTTCACAAGAAATTAACAATTGATCTGAAGATCTGAAAGAACTGATCTGAAGATCAGAAAGATTTAGTTCTGACAAGATAGCATCTGAATTGTATGTGGACATCAATGTGTGGAGTATCCTTTCTGCCTCATTTTTAGGTTCAAGAAAGAAAATGAGGAGATGGATAGTTTAGCTTAAAGTAAACGAGATACCACTTTAGGCATAAAAAACAATTATTCCTCAAAGAAACCACATCCTTGTGGAAAATGAGGTAGGACTGACTCACCACAAGAGCCTGCACATCAGATACTCTTCTTGTGGGAGGCCAGAGCAATCAGCAAAACTGTTTCCCATGTTAAGAACCTCAAGTCATCCAGGTTAGCTGATTCAAATGGAGCAAGTGTTTATTTCTCTAACACAGAATTAAGAGCCGGAGAATAGGCTACCGGTTTTCTAAGAGTTTGCTTATGGAAAAAAAAAAAATTCAAAAACATTTTAACATGAGATTGCTTTGAAAGAGGAGGATCCAGGGGCAGATATGCTGAAATGGCCGATAAATGAAACGATGCAGGAATAAGAAAGGTCATAGGATAGTAACTCACACAAATATTGTAAAACGAGAACAACAAGCTCTGAATCAGCACTGATTATGTTGTTGGTACTAACTAGAAAGCCTTTTCCATTTGCTAATATATGATTTTCCAATAGCAGGCTTTCTTGCCTCCATTAGTATCTGCTACATATCCTCAATAAACAGTTGCCCAGAGGGAATTAAGATCCTAATATCCAGGCATCCAAATGAAGTTGATTGAGCTCAGAATGTATCTAACACCGCTGCTCTTGTGTAAGTAGACCCAGTCTGAGGAAGCTTGTGGCAATTACCTCAGGCCATTTCTAAAAGAAGGAAGATACACTGGTGTCTGGTCCAGAAGACAGTCACCACAATGATTTTTGGGGGATTCCATATTGAATCTTCAGAAGCACCCTGGATATTAATGGAAAGGGTAGAAAAACATATAGGAACATTCCTCACCAAGGGAAAGAAAAAGCATCTGTCTTTCAGGCTTTATTGTATGGTGTCCTATAGCAGAATCTTGCCAGCTGATTGTTCAGTGAGAAGGCAAATAGGTCTACTTGAGGAATTCCCCACAGATTGATCAAAACTTAGAAAACCCCCGATTTACTTTCCATTGATGAGGGTCTTCCCTTGTCCTGCTCAACATGTCTGCCACAAAGTTTTGCTCTGAAAGAATGTAGAATACCTTGAGAGTGAGATTGTGTGTGAGGCTATATCCCAAGCTAACATAGCTAGTCTGCAAAGGGACCTGGTATTGTCTGTAACAACTTGTAGAGTTCACAGGGACCAAACATGATTCAAAGAGTTGAATGCCTTGATCAGGGAAAGCATCTCTTTTATATGCACTTGCATCTGTCCTTGGTGTCCTACACACCTTGCACTTTTATCCCTCTTGAACCTGCTCCCCAAGCAAAGTCTGAGGTGTCTGTGTTGACTGACTGTTTTTGATCAGGGAAGGAGAAATGGAGACCTGGAGTTAAGGATATTTGCTGTCTCCATGACATGATTTCCCTTCTGAGAAACCCAAGTACTCAGATTTGAAATGACAAAGGATGTTGTCATGTGGAATCTTTGTAGAGATATTATGAGAATCATAGATGCCATGAGACCCAAAATCATGAGATATTCCCTCTCAGTGAATGAAGTATGAGTGGCAAGCTTTAGAAATAATTCTAGATGTGTATCTATTTTCTTCCTGTAGCAGAACAGCTCATTGAACTGAGGTATCTACCTGACATACGAGGAACACAATCCTGTGTGAATGAATCAAAAACTGCATTTGAATGTTCTCTTTAATCCCAGCTTGTGAGAGAGATCTCTCACCCAAATAAAATATTTTTGACTTTGAAAAAGAATCTTCAGAGATAAGCAAGTCATCTAAGTATGGAAAATGTGGGTTCATATTACGTTATCAAAACTTTAAAAGTTCAAACCCTATATGGTCGAACCCATATGTTTGAGCTTTTAAAATTTAAAAAAAAAACAGAAAAAACCTCCCTAATGGTTGTAAGCATGGGGGCAAGCTCCCATGCACCCCCCACACCCCCCACTCTTTAAATATACCAACTCCAAGACTGCACTACAGTGCAGTAAAGAGAAATCTCCCCTTTCTGCACTGAACAGAGATCTCTGTTAACACGTTTGAACTTTTAAAGGTTTGAACAAGGGGGTTCGACCATATAGCGTTCGAACTTTTAAAAGTTCAACAACGTAATAGGGAACCGGAAAATGTGGATGATGAGCTATAACTGGAAATAGACCCTTTGAGAACACTCTTGGTGCAGTGGATAGTCCAAGGATAAGGCACAGAACCTTATAAAATGCCTGAAACTTGAATAAATAGGGATGTGATAAGCATCTTTTAAATCTAGAGTTAATAGGGAACTTGAATGAAAAAAAAATAGATAATAGGTTGTGAATTGTCAGTAATTTGAACTTGAGCACTATCACAAACAGGTTTGCCAGGGTGGAAGGGGAAACAAGATCCCTTAAATAGTCATTCTGAATTGTTAGACTGTCATTTTTTGGGGGGTGGGGTTTCCAAATTATTTTTGGAAACCTATTTTTAAATGTCTGTTTACCTGTATTTTGTTGAGACTTTTTTTTGCCAAAATTGGATGAGGGGTTATAGATTATCTTAGAAATTCTGGAAAAGGAGGGCTGAAAAATCTTAAAATTTCCTTTATCAACTTACCCCTCTAATCACATGTTTTATGTCCTTTGTACCATAGGGGCCAAAAATGAAATCTCCATCCAAAGGCGAATTTAAAACCTCATTTTAACATCATTTGGGAGGTTCTGAGAATGCATCCTTGCAAACCTCCTCAACGCAATACTTCTGGCCAAGGCCCTTGAAGACATATCAGATGAATCTTACACATACTGTAAAGATTGAGTAGTGGCATGTACAACAGAAGAAATTATTTAAAGCAGATTTTTCTCAGGAGAAACTGCAGACAAAAACAATCTTCATGCTTTCACATTTTGTCAGAACAAACCTTAACATGTGATCCTGAGATTTCAAAATTCTGAAAATCAAAGTTACAGAAGCATACACTTTTTCCCTACACTTATCGATAATCTTTCCATCCTTATCAGAAAGAGTAAGATTGGAATTAACTAAGTGTTTAACAGTAGTAGGATTAACAAAATCTATAGCAGCTGGGCCAGGTTAGGAAAGAGTGTATAAAAACTTTATACATTCTATCTACTTTTTTGGGGGCAGTTGGCTGACTATCAGAGAAACTGCAGGCAGTTACAGACACATCCTCCAAAGCTGACAGAACCTGAGGAATAGGTGAAGGGTCTGGAAATTCCTTTTGTAACTGCTCATAGTATTTTCTGAGGGACTGAGAAACCTCAGTGTTCTCCCACTGAAAATACTGTGACACTCTGGAAATAACCTCAGAGAAAGATAACCTTCCACAGTTAGAATCAGGAAATGAGCTCTCCTCTGAGTTTGAATCAGAAATCTGAGGAG
Source organism: Protopterus annectens (assembly GCF_019279795.1). Classification (NCBI taxonomy): domain Eukaryota; kingdom Metazoa; phylum Chordata; order Ceratodontiformes; family Protopteridae; genus Protopterus; species Protopterus annectens. The sequence goes on along the minus strand of NC_056732.1, from coordinate 762,794,259 downwards.
AAAATCCTGTATCTGTCCCTTCATCTTCCTCTCCAGATTTAGAATCTTGTAGTGCAAGGTTTGATTCCCTCAACCTCCATTATCTAACTGTGTGATTTGAGCAAGTCACTTAACCAGACACTGCTCCCAGGCTGAGTCTGAAAAATATTCATGGTAATCAGTGCTCTACTCTGGAAACAAATAAATAAAATAAAATAAAAAGTAAAATAAAATAAAATATCCTCAGAAAAAGAGGTAATTCTCTTTCTTTTACCAGAAACTATTTTATAAGAATGATCAATAGCCTGAATTAGCCCAGAGCCAGACCCACTAAATTACTTCTGTCCAAGGAATTTTGAGGAGTAGGAGATACTTGTTTAGTTTTCTGTTTCTTTTTGACAGGAAAAACGGGATCAACACTATTATTAATGACAGCAGCAGGTTCCCAGGGATGGGGACAACATTATGACAAAATAGGGAAGGTTTCCCTGTCCTCTCTCCTAGGACTAACAAGAGTGGCTGTCCCTTGCCCTCTGAGGGGACCCCAACAGCTACAAAGGATGCAGTTACCCTCCTGGTCCATAATGGCTGTAGTTGCAATACCAGACAGGTCTAAAGTTAAAAACAAGATCTAAGGTACAACTAATTTCCACAGCAATCACTCTCCTGTGACTGAGGCAAATTGCTAGCCTACTGTGATTGCAAAGGCTGTTTGCTTAATGTTTTCTTGTTGCGGCTGGAAGAATAACTTACAGTGAGACCTAACAATTTGTTCCATGGTCAAGATGAAAATTGTGTCTCTTTCCCAGGGAAAACAAGCAGCAAGAGCCAGTAAAAAAATAAAATGTTTAAACATCATTTTTCACAGAACAACACAGTAAAAAATACTTAAAAACACATTGAAAACTCCCCAAAGTAAAATAAACACAATTTTCCACAGGAAAAAAAATACTGTTTAAGTATTTTGAGCAACTTTTAAATTGACAGGAAGAAAATAGTGCTCCCATTTAAAAGTACAATTCAGTCTCCTGATAGTCCATTAAAACACAAACTCCTAATTTTAAAATATCTTTGCTGAACAAGAAAGTGTTATCAAACAAACATTTTTTTTTAGTAGGAAGTTTTTCCCTGAAGGGAATTTATCTGACTAGCAAATGAATACACCACGCTGACTGTCGATCCTCAAAAGCCTCAGAGAAGTGTACTCTTCAGCAGCAGGAAAGCTCTGACGTGTTTGACACCCAAACTTTTTATTCAGCTCAAGCTGAACTGATTAAAGGTTTGGAAGTGTGGAAGATGACCTAAAGCTTTGGAAGCTGGCTGGTTGTTATATCCTTGTGGGGTATTACTCATATAGCTTAAGCTACAGAAAAACACAATAAATTATGTAACTATTCAAAAAAGACTCAAGGCAAGGTTCATCAAAGGTACATCCACAGTTTATCCATGAAAAATCAACGAAGAATCCAGACAGGTTAATACAATCAAGGTGATCATTTCTGATTTTGATATATGAAGGCCAAATCCAATACCACGTCCTTGCAAGCTATAGGTCCCCCTCTATGACCCAGGAATCCCTTAACATGTATTTAAACTTATTGGAAACACTAACCATCTAACTGACTACCAAATTCATGGGTGACTTTAATTACCCTACTATTAACTGGGAATCCTATACGACACCAAATATACATGCACAGAGATTCCTGGATTTTGTAAACAGAAACTCACTGGACCAGATAGTCAATACACCAATTGACTGTATCTGGTTCTCACTAATTTAGGAGAGTGCTGCATACCCCCTACTGTAATGCCTCTCCTGGTAAGGTCAGATCTCAAAATGATCTCCTTTTAAATAAAATAAAACCTGGACCTCCAGCTAAGTCTGGAATATTCAGGAGCTATCCTAAGGGTCACCTCCTACTATTAAGTGAGACCCTGGCAAAATGTCAAGCCCCCATAACCCCTGAGAACACTTCTTCCTATGCAGAACTGTTCACAGAAATCCTGTACAAGCCTGTTAATAGCTACAAAGAGGCACCAGGAAGTACAAAACTAATTCAAAAAACAAGTCACCCTGGTGGAATCACAAAATCAATAGGCTGTATAACAGGTGGAAGAAAATCATAGCAAAAATTAAGAAGTGCAGCACCCAACAGGTTACAAGCACTCTCATTAAACTAAACAAACAACTCAAAGAACAAATAAAGTCTACCAAAGCCAAATTTGAGGTAAGTCTGGCCTCCTGGGCCAAGGACAACCGCAAAGCATTCTTTAGCTATATCCACATCCTCAAAGGCAATACACAATTGTGTGCTCATTGTAAATGGAGCCAATTATACTGTGTCAGAAGATATATCAAACCTCCTGGCTGATAAATTCAGCTCCAGCTTTACCCTTTTCTCCCTCTCAACTTTCCGTCAGGAAATATAATCAAATATAACTCTCCCTACTATCACTAGGGAACAGGTACTTAATGCTTTCTCTAAGACCAAGAACACTGCATCAGTAGGCCCAGAAAATATCCCAGGATGCCTTCTAAATAGCATGTTACATGACCTATCAGGGCCTCTGGAATTACTATTTAACTGTAGCCTACAAACAGGCTTCATGCTTCATGAATGGAGAAAGGCAACAGTCATCCTTCTGCACAAATGTGGGCCACCTACAGACCCTGGAAACTACAGACCCATAGGTCTCACTAGTCTTATATATAAAGCCACAGAAAGCATTATCATGGGCATGATATATGGAGATATAGTAAACCTCCTGACACTGAACACAACCTAGTTTGGTTTCGTCAAGGGCAGATCATGCCTATTCAACCTGATGGACTTCTTTGTGAAGGTCATCAAAGCAATGGATGAGGGCAAAATTGTTTACACTGCCTACCTTGATCTGGCCAAGGCATTTGACACAATACCCCACTCGGGCATTGTTGACAAACTCAAGAGGTTAGGTACAGACCTGTATGTCACATGGTGGATAACCAACTGGCTCACAGACAGAACCCAGGAAGTTAGAACTGGGGAGTCCACCTCAACAAAGAGGCCAATCACAAGTGGAATCCCTCAGAGATCAGTCCTTGGACTGCTCCTTTTTGGCATTTACTTCTCAGAAGTCATGGCCAATATGAGTGGTCTCTGGCTGACTAAATTTGCAGATAATTGCAAATTAGGAGCTGTCGTTGAATCTCACACTGGCACAAATGTTCTCCAGGTGGGGCTGACACAGACAAACAACTAGTGTCAGAGTCATGGACTAAAACTAAATGCCAAGAAATTCATAATAGTATCCTTTGGGAAGTCATCCATCCCTGGTAACTATCATATTGACAACACACCCGTTAGAGCTGACCCCAGTAGTCAGGGAGTTAGGGACACACATAGATAGTAATCTAGCCTTTGATCATCACATGTCTATAGTGGTGAGGAAATCTTTTTATGTTGTGCAACTTATAAACAAAGGTTTGGCATCTAAGTCCAAAGAAATTGTACTCGGCATTCTTCAGACCCACTGCTGAGTACAATGTCCCCTTTGGTATGTACCTAACCAGGCATACTTTTCAACTGGAACATCCACAGAGTTTCCTCACTAAAAGAATACAGGGCATAAGTAATATGCCCTATGCAGACCACCTCAAGGCCATATCCCTGTATGCTGTCTCCTACAGGCTTTTGAGGGGAAATCTATGCCTGGCATACAGGGCATTTTCAGACTCCACTCTGATGGACCTCCTGCATATACACAAAACAAACAGTAGCAGAATTACCCATTCTAAAGACTTAATACCTTGCTTGTGATATAAATAGGACCTACTGGAGAGATAGGTATGTATCCCAGAGACTACCCCATCTATGGAACAGGCTCCCCATCCATGTGAAGCAGAGTATCTCCCTAATCTAATGCAAGTGCAACTTGGATAATTGGATAGGAAACCAGAAATTCATCCCTGGTTTAGCACTTATGTCTCCGATGCAAACAGGTAACCTGTAATTGGTTCATCTCCCACACCCATGCTTACACTTATTAAGGGTATCAGAACTTGTCAGAGATTTGGCATGCATGGCTAGACTTAAAAAGGCCCTTGTTGTCATTAGCCTAGTGAACACCTATGAACTTATGACATGATCCTCCATGCAGTCAATCGACTCCACTGCTATGAGGTTGAGAAGAATTTCACTGGAACTGGGCCACCACTGCCTCCCCCAATGACTTTACAATGTTCCTGCCCTCTCACTGTAACACCCTCCAGGATCATTGTATACCTGGGTGAGGTATTGAGGTAGGTGTTTAAGGACGTACAGGTATGTCTGATGTTCACAAACACTGAAGCATAATATAGTTGTCATTCAAGGCCATTAAATTAATTTACACATCTTACCTTCGATTTTATTACTGTCACAGCAGAAGAACTATGTCATGTATGCCAAAACACTGCAGATGTAGATACATACAGTAAGCTTAATAGCATGTTATATTACTTAAGCAATGCACAGACAACACAGTCACCATGAGCACTGCTTTGTGTTTCAATTGCATAGGTCCATCAACATCATGAGAACAGCATTGCTTGTCATGTATGTGTCTTCATAGTCTGTTAGTGTGATCATTAGCCTTTGTGTGCCTTTGCCTCCTGTTACAGCTAAGGTGTACACTCACCTGTTGTTTGTATTCCATTTAACAAGCACAAGCAGACCTGGTAATGCTGCTCATATGGTAGCTATAGTTCAATACCGTTTAGTACAACTGTGACCTTTGACATTAATGTCAGCTTATTAACTTTCACAGTCACGTTATCTGGGCACCAGCGCCTCTTGTTACTTAAGTGCTTCCATAGTCTGTTAATGTGATCAGCAGCCTTTGTATATCTCCACCTGCTGTTATGACTGAGGTGTATAGTCACCTGATGTTTGCGTTCCACTTTAACCAATGGGTTTTGCTTTATGCAGGATGCTTCAATATCCAACCAGGAAGGACAGACCTAGTAAGGTAGTCTATATGGTTGCTACAGTTTAATATTGTCAGGTACCTCTGTGACTTTCATAACTAATGTGGTCTTGTTCTCCTGTTTGGGCACTTGCAATTTACAGAACATCTTTGCCCATCCAGGATGTTTATATATTATTTACTATGAGTTATACATAATTTTAAATGTTATATAATGCCATGTATGTGCTTACTACTGACTTGTTGTGTACATGTCTTTTTTTACAAGACATTGTCATTTCAATTCTCACCACCAGCAGTTGAGTCAGAGGAGTACATGTCAGGTATGTCTTCTGTAGTTTCTTTTCACATTGTCTGCCATATTTGTTTGATATGTGACTGACATAGTATATTTCTGCTCTGTAAGCTTCCTGCCCCAATCACAGCCACCCCTGACCTGGTAAGTCCATATCACCATGAATATTCATTCTAATTAGGTAGTTGCTCGATTATGTCAGTCATATGCAGCCTAATTTGACTTCTGTGACTGTATATGACATGTGTAATCTGTCTCTATTTGATGCACATCTACTATCTACCTCCTTTCATAGCCATAGGCAATGTTTTGTTTTTATTTTATTAAGGTCAGTATAAGTGATTAAAAGGTGAGGTTAATTATTTTGTAAGCAACTGCTCTTTTAAGAGTGGGGTGTGTTTAATTAATGTATTAATGATAGTGTCAGTGGTCACATGATTGAAAAAGGGGTGTGTACTATGGATATAAAATGAGTGATGTTTGTGTATTATGTGTTCTAAAGAAGCCTCTAACATTTGTGGATGAAAGCACTTAATCAGTTAATAAAGTGAGTTCTCTGCTTTTGGTAGCTCGTGTTTTTTATTTTTACTAGTTTGTGGTTCGTTGTTTTTTACCAACACTCACAGAACTGTTGTGGCTCTGATCTGCATGCAATTATTCATGCCACAGACTATTAAGTACACCAGCTGCATGTAAGGTCAGTAGTGCAGACATGGAGAGGTCATGGCAGCATTGGCTGCACAGCATGACAGTGTGGTAGATGTTGCATGCTCTTCTGAAAACCTTCTTATGATAATGTTAGCATAGTGCTGTAGTATGAACCAGATGTTACATGCCTTATCTATTCTGCAGCTTGCATACACCTGCTACTGGTCAATCTACTCTGAACCCAGCAGTCACATCCAGATGGACACATCACATTAGTGCCACTACCCACACCATGTCCTACAGTGCTAGTGTCACCACTTCCAGCACCTCAGTACAGCACCATTGGCAGAGTATTTCCAGGTGTGGCAGGGGCAGCCAAGATCGCCATTTGAGCTGTCTGCATGGGCACCCTAGGCTGCATTACAGAAGTACTGACAGTTGATCCAATGTGTGTCCTGTTGTATCCTTCTGACCATGTGGAAATGAAGACTGTCATGATGACCACTGCCTAATCTATTTGTAAGAGGTTTCTCAAATGTCTGATGCCTCAGGCTTTTTCTGATCATTTATCTGACTTAACAAGTGTCGTCAAGCTGTTTTATGTTGTACATATTTGTCATTATTATATGTTAGTTCAGATACTGATGACTGTAGTGCTTTATATGACAATATCCCTTCTTCGATGTTTGCATATTTTTTCTTAGAGGACATATGCCATGGATCTCTCATGATTGTCAGCATGTTACTTTATTCTTCCAGCACTGATTGTTATATGACACATTTCTTTTTTATCTACCATACCTGCAAGCACAGGTATGCCTCTGTATGCATACTAGTGTTGCATATGGCATTTTTATTAGCTACTGCACATGCCTCACCCTCAGCACTACATGCACTTATACTGACATGTTTCCCTTTGTTATCTTCTTGCTGACATGTACTTTCCATGCATGCCTTCCCATATGTATCTGCTCACACACACACACACACACACACACACACACACACATATATATATATATATATATATATATATATATATATATATATATATATATTGCTGTATCCCAAACATTGATGCATGTTCCATAGGTGATGTATACTGCCTGTCTTTGATGCTCTGTATTAATGCACATATTCTTACATCTACATGACTCATGTTGCAGTGGTATCCATGTCAGGCATATAACGTTAAACCTATTTGTGACATAGGAATGTTTTGTTTTGGCTGGTCCTTGACATGCTGTCTTTACTCATGCTGCTGTATGGTGCATAGTGTGTTGTTTGACACTGTTACACAAAACTATGCTATGCTATGTGAGATGCATCAATATTAGTGTATAACCCCAGTAATTAGGTTATGTTTGTGCTGATATATTCCCATACACTGCATGGGCCTAGATTTATTATGGCGCTGGCTGTTGTACAGTTATCTTCACATGTTAAAAAAAAAACACACCTTCTGATATGTGGGCCTCAGGCTTAACACATATATGCCAGTGTGGTCTTCTTTGGTGCTGTACTTTGCAGAGAATATTCATGTGATGATGTTTCCTCTGTAGACATCCAGATGTTTCTTGCTATGTCATGTGTATGTATGTGTATAACTTATTACAGATGAACCATATGTTTATGTTATGTATAATGTTCAATATGAACAACTAATGGGCTGTTTTGATTTGTTGTGCTCTGTGCTATTGTTGTAGGGCAACACTGTGTGAATATCACTGTTTTATCTGCATATGTTTGTACACTTGGCTTGTCATGACTCAGAAGTGTGGGTCAGATGCTGTAGTGTTGTCTGAGGTAGGAGATATGGCTGCAGCCTCCATCACCCATGCTTATTTCTTCTCACCTCTGTGTCCTCCTAATCATCCTATAAAAGCTCCGAAAGCTCCATATCTGACATCTTGGGTTCTTTAGGTAGATCACCCACACCTTCAGCTGGTAGTTCATCATGTGTTCATGTTATCATGTTGTGCAGCATGGCACACACTGTGACCATCTGTGTACATTGCAGTTTACTCTCAGATGTGTCCAGATATCTGAATCTCACTTTCAGCACACCAAACGCATGCTCAATGTTATTCCATGTTGTGGTGTGAGCTCTGTTCTATGCATTTTCAGTAGGAGTTGATGGGTATCTATATGGTGTCATAAGTCAAGGCTTCACTGGATAACTGCAGTTACCTGTTTTAGGTAGATGAGAAAGAGTATTTGTTCATCATGCTTCCTGTTGCAGCATGAAAATCCTGTGCTCCATGGCTGTTGTTGGGAAATGGGTGTATTCGTCCACTCTGGTGCACATTATTGCTAGGCAATGTGCTAGAATGCTACACTCCTAAAGCATCACTCATATGGTACTGTAATCTCCTAGAGACCAGTATATCCAGACACACTTTTGTTTCTACCAGTACTGCATTATACAGCAGGCGGCGAGCATAGGTGTGGAGTGCACACATCCTGCACACAGCCTGCATCAGCCTTCTATTTAATCTGTATCTATCTATTCTTTCATGTTCATTGGGTTATCCTAACTGCAGCAGGGCTCAGTTTCTTTCTGTCTGCTTTCTAGGATGCATTTGCAGATCGTCCTATACTATGGCTTTTAGTATCTCAGTCTGCTGTAGTGCATTAAATGCTGCTTGCATGTTTTTTAGTCATATTTTGTGGATTCCAAAGGATTGCTTAGTAATTCATAGAGTAAAGTAACAATAAGGGTAAGCACACATGACCTCCGCAGAGTGCTTTCATGAAATTGTTGGCTTATAAGTCTTTTGCATTATATTTGCATTGCACACACCAATTGAGTTTTGGACTTTGGAGGGTATGCACAGAGTTCACAATTATCCCACACTAAATAAATAATTACTTGCTCCTGTTTCACACTGTCCCTTATGGAATCATATCTAATGCTGATGTGCTGATATGCTGATGTGCTGATCTCCTCCTTCGGCATGCTGTGCTGTCCACAACTTTCCCTGTGAATCTGACTCATCATTGACATAAGCAGGTTACAGTACCCACAGAGGATTACAACATGAGCTTGGCTGTAAAATATAGTAAAATAAAACAGTCAAAATGACCTCTTATTTCTCTCACATTATTACATTGTTATGGAATGAGAAACATTAAGTACAATTAAACTTAATGTTGAGCATATGAGTTAGGAAATTAATGTTTGGTCAAAGGGAATCCATATTCTTCAATTGTCTTTGGACCTAAATGCAGCTTATATGCATAATGATTGGTGTTCCGTATATATCGTTCTATGAAATATACAATAGGCTGCACAAAACAGAAAAAATATTTAATAAAATTAAATAATGGGAATTCAAGAAAAATGTGTTAATCATTTATTTAGTACAAGAAACTTAGAAACAAAAAACACTGCAAGGGCAAACACACATCTAGAGGTACAGTGTGCACACTCTTTTCAAAAAACAAGTTTGTAGTATTAGAAATTTGCCAAAATAAATTGAGTATAACAAATTTTGTATTTGACATCTGCAGTTAAAAAATAGGTATACCGAGCCAGATGTGATTCTGATAAATATTTTTATGTGTGTCAGACTAAGAGGATACTTACTGTAAAGAGTTATGTGCATGATTTTATTATGCTATGAAAAGAGGATAAACCAATCAGCATGTTACTGTTCCTGGTCACATATATATATATATATATATATATATATATATATATATATATATATATATATATATATATATGGTTTCTGTATTAGCTAAATGCAGGTTCAATATAAGGAAAATGATACTAAAAAAATCGCTTGGTAAGGATAAAGTGTAATGACAGCACAAGGCAGATGATAATAAATCACCTATTTTAAACAAGAAGTTCAGTATGCAACCTTACTTGAAACATGAAAGTATTTATGGGAATTATTGAACTTGTTTGTAAAATCTAATGCTGTAGTCTCATTTAATTGTTATTGGTTTTAATAATGTATACAAATTATATTGGTTTTATTTGGCTCTTTCAGACCGTTATTTATAGGTCTATGGTTAGGATAGATAAACAGAGAGACAGACAGATAGATGATAGACAAGAATGAATAAATGTGTGTATACTTGTTTCCTCTGTATTTTTGCACCAAGTTTTTTTTACATAAAAAAATCCTTTAAATATTTTTTAAAACAAGAAAAACCTGGGACTTTATTCAAAATTGTGTTTAAAGAACTTTTAGCTTGAGTTAACAATGAAAATGTATCCAGGTCTTTTTAGCATATTTTTACTGTGTTTATTACAGTAGTCCTCAGCATAATTGTATTTGTTAAACTAGTACTAACCATATTAAAAAGTAAATAACTTAGTGCTCTGCCTTTTTCTGATGGCATGCCATCACAGTCTTCAGCTCTCCTGGGACCTTGAAACTACATTTAGCAAGTAATCAGAGAATGAATGCAGGAGTGAATAAAGCATATGCGTTTTACAGTAAACACTGTATTATTCAGTGCAAAACTTGACAGAATGATTGTTTTTCTGTGATATATGCTGTTATATGTTGGCAGTTTAACAAAGACAGAAAAAAAATCATTGGTTTCATATTTAGCAAATGTGAATAACTCTAAAACAGAAGAAGACAACAGGGTACTGTGAATGCAGCAAGTTGTTCACAATACAGATCTCTATAAAATGAATGATAACTTTATGCGCAGTCAAATTGGTGATATAAGGAAAAAAAGAAGCATAAAAAGCCATTTTCCAGTTTTCTTAGCAAACTAATTTTAACAAGATAAAACATTTCTATAAAATGAGTTACATTTTGGGTCAGATTTCAGAACAAGTGTGCAGAGTTCAGTAGAGTTCATCGAGTTTTTCTCAAAAATTGCAGATAACCAAATAATATACAAATATGCTTCAGTGTACTGAGAATAACTCAGCACAAAGCATACATAGCCAGCAATGATTCCACAAACTCAAGCAGCCATGCCAGATCTGTAAACCAAGACAAACTGTTCATAAAGTACAATGTGGCATACCAGTGTGCATGCATGGAAATTACATGACGTGGATTACCAATGTGCATGCATGGAAATTACATGACATGGATTACCAATGTGCATTTATGGAAATTACATGATGTGGCTTACCAATGATCATGTATGAAAATTACATGACGTGGATTACCAATGTGTATGCATGGAAATTACATGACATGGATTACCAAAGTGCATTCATGGAAATTATACAAGCACAATGCAACTTACTGAAATGATTGCAAATTGCTATATGAATAGAAATGTGCATTAATCTGGTGACAAATATCCACAAATAATTAAGGATATTGTGATAATTTGCAGATGGACATACATAATAATTTGCAGAATATGATAGAGTCTGGAAAATTTCGAATAAAAAATTAGTTATGTAAGGTGAAGGGCAATCACGGACACTTTTGCCATGGCTAACAATAATTAACAATGAGTACGGGACACATGTTGGGAGCACAAGTAATGCACACACCCATGGAAATATGGTGATAGAAAAGCAGATGTGGGGTGAGGGTAAAGAAGAGGGACACAGAAGAAGTATGGTGGCATAGGGGCATGAGCAATTTTTTTGGTGGGAATAGGTCCCACTTTTTGTTTGATGGAGAAGAGTAGGAATGGAAAAAAAACAGAAAGAGGATGAGAAAAAAAGAGCAGGTATAAACATATAACATATATTATAAGACAAGACAGACAAAAGTTGTAAATATTTGCATATGAGAGGTACAGTACACAGACAGCATGCATACAGACTTTATAACACAGGTGAAGGAATATTAACAAACAAGGTAGGGATGCATATTAGCCATGTTGCAATGCAAAATACATATGTACCAATTCACAAATCAATGCTGAGATGTGGCAAGCTATGTGTCAGTCATACCACAATGTGTATGACCAATGGTAGGTGTCTGTTAGAAAAAAACTAAATGGGGAGTGGAATCAAATCAATGCATTATGCCATGGATATGAACTACAATCATCCACTAAGCTGCATTAATGCAAGTATAAGTTAAGCAACAGCAAAGGATGAGCAAAGGCAGGCAAGGAAATGTTGAAGACAAATGGAGGGTAGACCAGAACCTCTAACTTGCATTAAAAAGGCAAACAACCAAGCACAGTGGTAAACAGCAGCACCTTAGCAAAGCACTAATATGGCTGCTGTGTGGTAAACAAATAAGTGTACACAACACAAACACAGGTAGAATACGATCCATATGCCAAAGACATATGCCATGTCAGAGGCAACACAGATGGGTTTTCAGGTAGACAATATATATGTGTGACATGCAGTAGAATAACATGATCCAACCAGAAATATGTTTCATCACACATACACACAGCAAAGACATGGAATATAAAGTAAGTGGCAGTACATATATGAATAATGACAGTTAAGGGAGGTCAGCCTGTGCATAGACTGGAAGCACACAAATCCCTGGGTAATGCTCAAGACACAAATATAACATGATCATTGATGGAATCAATTCAATTGCCACTGCCTTGAATGAATATGCCTTGCATGTGCATGACACCCAACATGGTAGTACAAGGTAATATTGTACTAGTACACCCACATGACAACAATGATAGTGTAGAGTAAGGTAATAGTGTAGAGTAAGGTAAACATGCACATAACATATACCACATATATATGTGCAACATGTAGGCCAAAGCTGTAAGGGGGAAGGGAGACTAATAACACAGGAAGAGAAAGTCAGCACCAAAAAAAGCAGGACAACCCTGTCTAAGGAGACACAGTGCACATGCATGTTTGTAAAATACAGGATGGACTGCAAGTCCTCCCAAGGCACAATGAAGCAAACTGACAACATATGACATATGGGTATAGTGGACTGATGATGGATATAAACATGTCTGTGTACAAATAACACAATAATGTCCAACAGTTAAACAGCAAGAAGTACAGGTACACAACAAAAGTGCTTCTGAGTATCAAATATACATATATACTGCCATATAGGTACACAACAAAAGTACTTCTGAGTAATGCATACACATATATACTGCCATATAGGTACATGACAGCAGTACTTGTGAGTATCAAATACACATATATACTGCCATGAAAACATAATACAACAGGAGCCACAATAACATTTGTGATATAAATAGAACCATACATGCATAGGACTGATCAAAGGACAGTCCTGTGAACAAAAGTACAGCACATAAATATTGAATAAATGCATGTAACCAGTCACACATTACAGGGGCAGTTATCATAGGATCATAGGAAGTTACTAGGCTATTGGCCTTGAGGCCCTTACAAGCCTAGCCAAGAATTTCTGACAGGTCAGCAACCAATGCCTCTGTCCAGCAGAGGTGTATTTTCTGTTCCCCATCCAGTTATCCAGGTTGCACTTAAAAAGAGTTAATGAGGTACTCTGCTTGACATGGACAGAGAGTATATTCCACAGAAGGGGGAGTATCTGGGACACAAATATGCCCTGCCAACAAGTCCTATTGATGTCACAGACCAGGTTGAGGTCATGTGTGCGGGTTACTTGAGTAGAGCTTGACTTGTGGATATGCAGCAGTCCCATCAAGGTGGGGTCTGAGATTGCTTTGTATGCCAGAGGTCAACTTTGAGGAGTCTGTATGAGACTGAGTACAGGGACAGGGCCTTTAGGCTAATCTGTGTAAAGTAGATGTTTGAGGTCCTGGATTCTCCTGGTGAGGAACCTTTGTGGCCTCTCCAGCTGCTGCGTGTGCTTTGTGAGATACATGCCAAAAGGGGCATTGTACTCAATAATTGGTCTTATAAGGGAAGAATACAGGGATGTTATGACCACTTTTTTTTCTGGATGAGATACCTTTACCAATGATGTGGGCCATGTAGAAAGCTTTCCATACAACGAGGCAATATGGTGGTCAAAAGTCAGTTTACTATCAGCCTGGATGCCCAAGTCCATCACAACTGATTGCATTTTTATGACCTTGTTAGTAATGTGATAATTTGTGGGGACATCACTCTCCCAAAAGGGGATGATGATGCATTTGTTGGCATTCAGTTTGAGGCCATGTTTCTGGCACCAGTGATTTGTATAGTTGAGACCCTCTTGGAGGATGTCCACATCACTAGGGGAATTGATGACAATGCCCAGCTTGCAGTCATCTGCAAAATTGGTCAGCCATAGCCCACTGGGTATGGTCTGCACATCAGAAAAGTATATTCAAAACAACAGAGGCTCCAAGACCAGTCCCTGGGGTACACCACTCACTCTGGATCTACTGCTTGAGCTGGTTTTCCCTAGTTTGACTAGATGGGTTCTATCAGTGAGCCAGTTTGCTACTCATCTGGTAACATATGGATTGATGCCTAGTTGAGAGAGTTTATCTGTGATATCTGAATGGGGAATAGTATAGAAGGCTTTGGCCAGGTGAAGGTAGGTGGTGTGCACCTTCTTCCCCTCATCCATGGCTTTGGTGACTATCTCAAAGAAGTCAGCCAAATTTAACAGGCATGACCTCCTCTTGACAAAACAAAACTGTGTGGGATCACGTGTTTGGAGGCTGCCAATTTCCTTGTTAATAAGGTTCATGATAATATGCTCCATGGCCTAGTGGAGGCTAGTTAGGCTGATGGGGTTATAATTTCCTGGATTGGTAGATGCTAAACCTTTGTGCAAATGGATGATAGTGGCTGAGCTTCACTCAGCTGGGATGAAGCTGGTACTCAGGCTTCGGTTGAATAGGGTGCCTAATGGTGCTGCAAGTTCCTGCCTGAGTTCATGTAGGATGCAGCCTGGGATGTTATCAGGTCCCATGGAGGCTGTATTTTTTTTTGCTTTGAGAGGACAGTGATGACTTGCTCCTAAGAAATAAGGGGAGGGAGGCAGGTCCTGTGGATGTCCTAATTTACTGATGGGGGAGACAGAGGGGTTAAGATTTCACTGAATCTGTCTGACAGCATGTTGGCTATATCTATGGTGTTTGTGTATGTGGTGTCCTTGACCACCAGTTCTGTGCAGATCTGAGTGCTTCCTTTGAGACTGCAGACATATGTGAAGAAGGCCTTATGATTGTTCTTTAGTAGATGTGGCCAGTTTGCATTTGAAGTTTACTTTGGAAGATTTCACTAGTGTTCTTATTTGCTTGTTCAGGCTAAGGATAGATTGCTTCCAATTAGGCACAAGCTCCTTCCTGGTCCTGGACAGCAATTTTTCATTTTATTATAGAGTTTATTTATTGCAGATGTCCACCAGACAGGTTTACTTTTCCTTGAGGATGAGGATTTTGTCCTGTCTGGTATTCCTGATTCCATGCAGCTTTATAAATTCTCATATAGTACTCTGGTGTAGGTTTGGACATATGTGACAGTTTCTATGGAGGGGAAGGGGGCTGAGGAGCTGTTTATGCCTTCCCCAGGAGGTTGTAATCAGCTTTGCAGAAGTTGTTTTGTTTGACCCTAACTGGGGGGGGGGGGTGACTTTGAAAGTGTCCACTTTGTGGTTGGATCTTATCAGGGAGGATGACACTGCAGGGATGCTACAGTGGTTACGCATGTTGGTTAATACTAAGTCCTAGATATTTTCACAACTTGTGGGGGTGTCGACCAGCTGGTCCAAGGCATTTGCATTGACGAAATCAAGGAATCTCTGGACATCTCTGTTGTGGCATGAGTAGCTCTTCCAATCTATGGTTGGATAGTTTTAAGGGTGCCCAGGATCAGCGTAAAGGGTTGAATCTTGATAGACTTGAAGAGTTCCAGATAGGTGGAGTGGGCATCTTGAGTCAAAGTTGGGGTCCTGTAGCTAGCTATGATTTAAATAGGGGTCTAGTCAATGTCTGTTATATATTGCAACTCCACCTCCTATTGCTTTGCTGCCAATAGTTTGGGATCTGAATGTATGATAGGATGAGTAATCTGGGATGGCTGGAGTACTCTCCAAGGGTTTAAACCAGGTTTCTGTGACTGCACAAATGTCAGCATCTTCCATGGTTAAAAATGCTTGCAATGAGTGCAGTTTCATGTTTAGACTCCTAGCATTTAGCAGGATGACCTTTAGTTTGTGTTTTGATGACATTTTCATATTGGTAGTTTTGATCTCATGGCATTGCCTAAAAAGGCACTATGGGGGAGGTAAGAACCATTTCCAGGAGCCTGAAGCTCAAGGGAGACAGATACAGGCCATTTCTGGCAAAGCATCATGATTTGTCAATCATGTCTTCCCAGGCTGTCAGGTACTGGATCCCCTTGGAATGACACCAGAAACTAAGTCAATTGGTAAAGTCAATCATTTTCTTTTGTATTGAGGCACCATTCTGGATGATGGTAGAATGCTACTTAAGGCTAGGAACATACTTGCCTGGACACATATTCAGTGTGCTCGATCATGTCTCCCTTCATATAATCCAGGGAGGTATGTCTCAAGTCATTCACACCAACATGGACTATGACAGAGTCATAACAGTACCTGTTTTTGAGAGACTTGAGTGTATGGGTGATATAATGGATTATGGCACCTGACAAACAACTAACCATGACTTTCTCCTTATCCAGCCTGGCGAGGTGCATATCTGTGTGTCTCACAATGGAGTCTCCTATGACTAATATGTTGGGTTGATGTTTAGGCCTTAGTAGTGGTGAGACTCAGGTGTGTGGACTATGTGTGATGTGGTGGGCAGTGGACTTTGCATGTGTTTTTGCCTCGAAGGTCTCTTTTGCTTGGGTATGTTTTTGTTAAAGACATATGTGGGTGCATGTTGTGTAGGTGTAGGTGGTGTTTGAGGTGTGGTGTTTGTGTTGACAACCTTCTCAGTGTCAGATATACTGGTTTCTGAGGGAAAGAGCATTGACTCTCGGTTCTTAATGTAATTGCAACTCTCAAAAATTAAGTTCCTAGGTGGTAGTAGTAGAGGGTTGTCTGTGTACATGAGGCACTTGCCACACTGTCTCAGGATGCCCATATCAACCAGACTGGCATGAGAAAATGTAGGAAATTGTCCATGCATATTTGCCAGAAACTGAGGGAGAGAGACCAGAGAGAGCTAAGAGGGTAAAGGGTGGAAGGTCTAAGAAAAGTACTACTAGGTGATCACACAAGTACTACTAAGTAAAAATTTGTAGATGGAATACCTCACAAAGGGTTAAAAACAGTGCAACTGCAGTATCCAGACTATGCTACACAATTTAAGTGTTTAAGAACACAGTAAAACTCACAAGAAAGCACAGATTAACCACTTACAGACAAAAACAGAACTCACAGTATGAAAACATACAGTTAAACAGTAAGGGAATGCAGTAAAATGCAGTTAATCAGTAATGAATTGTGGTAAATAGCAAGGAAATACAGCTAAAGAGTTATGAAATGCAGTTAATCAATAAATTGCTTAAAAACAGTGCAAATGTAATAAATTATCTCACAATCACAACAGTAAAAAAAAGCTCAAATAAAGCAGCAAGTCAGTAGAATACTATTACCAGTTTAATAAGGCTACCGACGAGCTCTAACAAATTCAGCAAACTAAATGCAGTTGAACACCTAAGCACAAGCAACAAAATGAAGTAGGGAGCGGCACAATACATTTTTTAAGTAGAAAGTAAGGAGACAGAAGATAATTCAAGGTTAAGAAGTTAAAGGGGTGTAATGGGACTGGGGGGAGTGTACAAAAATCAAATTTATAGTACAGGTGGGCAACTCAAAAGCCACCAAGCTTTAATACCACAACAACAGTTGGCCAGGTGGGTGGGATACAAGATCTGAACAGAGGTAAGGATTGAATTCACTATGGCTAAAAAACAGTTGCACAGTTTAAACAGTTACCCAGCAAATATCATTTTACTTAACCAGAAGTGCAGAAAACAATTGAAAATAAGCACTTATCTTTTGTAGTCACATAGCAGTTTTTTTTTTTTTTGTAAAACAGCAGAGCAAGGGCAGAAGGCCTAAATCACTGCGGCTTTGAGTAAACAAGCATAAACTGGTTTAAACACTGGCTATTTAAGGCAGACAAACAGGAACCAGCCAAATGATCCAATCAAAAAATAGAGCCCTGTAGTAGTAACTTTAGCCAGATTAGACCAGACTGAATATCCCTCCCACGAAGAAACAGCTAGGCCTCTCTAGACAAAAGATTGTACTACAAGCTCTAAAGGTTATAAATATTAACAGATATTCAACTCTATGCTAGTGTTTTTCAAGTACAAGTAAAATGAACAAAACAAGCAGAGAAATAAAAAGGAGACAAAGATTAGAAGAGAGGAAAGGATTGCATTCACTAAGCCTAAACAGCAGTTGCACAGTTTAAACAGATATGCAGAAAATATTGTCTTAGTTAATCAGAAGTTCTGAAAACAGTTGAAAATAAGCACTTATCTTTCATAGTTGCACAGCAGCAGTTTTTGTAAAACAGCAGAACAAGGTTAGAAGGCCTAACTCACTGCATGTGTTGATCATAATACAGTCATACACATGTACATCCATATAAACCCGTACATATGTGTTACAAATGCATGCACATGCACTTGTATGGAAATCTGTGCATGTATGTCATAATATAAGCTATTATCAAAAAGGCTGACTACTGACAAATTCAAGTTATGGACAAACAATGGAGTCATAAATGATGCTAAAATAAGCATCACCTTTGTATATTCACTAATGGACCAGTACAGTATGTGAAGGATACATGTTCATATGTACCAGTGACATACATACAAGGCCATAGTGCCAGTGGGACAGCGTCATTCAACAATATTA
>NC_056732.1:762725650-762770650 GCF_019279795.1 Protopterus annectens | reverse complement strand
CTTCATACTGATGTGTGTGTATGTGTATGGCACATGCTTGCACAGTATGTTAGTGCAGTGCAAGAAAAGCGATGGAGAATAGTATATTTCCAGAGTGGTTTGTCTTTCTCCTTCCCTCTCTCTTTTAAATATTGCTGGGTTACACCTCAACTCCCTTGCTCTAAAATTTTTGACAAAGCCAGAAGTAATGGGGAATAAAGGACAGAATTAGGAATAATTTGTAAATATTGTTGCAAGTCAATTAAAATGTTAACAGAAAAATAGGTTTTGGCATGAATGAACATTCTCTAAACAACAGGAAGTATGAATTTCTAATGTCTGGTGTTACTGAATAACAGAAATCCATAGTGATTTACCTGAAAACTGAAAATTTTGCAAATGACAGGGCAAAAGTATAAGGACAACCAAGGATGTTTTGAAGAACTGTGGACAGTTAAGAGTTAAGGTCACTAGTTGTATGAAAGATCATAGTGCAAGTTAAGATATCTCTGAAACATCCAGAGTTTTTCAGAACATCACTGACATTTCTCTTACTTTGCCTTGCCCCTCATAAAATATGTTATGTAGTTGTATCACATTCTAAACCGAAAGTCCGGGCACTCAACAATATTTCAGTGGCTGGACTTCTTTCCAATGATATATGCTCAATTTACATTGAGCACACTGATTGGGCTGTGCAATTACTATTTTCCATTTTTAATTACTAATGACCTTTTATTGTATACATTTATATACATAGGTTCATAGGTTCATAGGTTCATACTAGGCTATCTGCCCAAGGGCATTTATAAGCCTAGCCCATAGTTATTTGGCTTTCGCCACCCCTTTAGTTTGAATAAAACTATGCCTATTATTTTGCTGTGCCTCTGTCAAGCAGTGACACTGAAGTAATCCCTGGGGTATATCTGCAATCCCCCATCCATTGGTCAAGATTCCTCTTGAACAAGGCCAGCTGCTCTGCCTCACATGTACCGGGATTTTGTTCCACAGCATAGGGAGTCTCTGGGTGATGAATCTGTCCCTCCAGCATGTTCTATTAATAACCGTGTCAAGGTTCAAGTCTCCCGCCCTTGTGGTTCTGAGGGATCTAGATTTTTTGAGGTGAAGCATATTCATCAAATCAGGGTTTGACATGGCCTTATATGTCAGGCACAGGTCACCTCTGAGCAAGCGGTATGAGACTGAATAGAGCTGGAGTTCTTTCAGTCGGGCAGCATAAGACATATTTTTGAGACCCTTTATCCTTTTGGTGAGGAACTTTTGGGGCCTTTCCAGCTGCTGCAGGTGTCTGGTCAGATACATTCCGAATGGGGCATTGTACTCAATCATAGGTCTAATGAGTGATGAGTACAGGGCGATGACCTCCCTTGATCTAGATGTGAATCCTTCATGATCAGGTGGGCAATGTAGAAGGTTTTCCTAACTACTTTAGCAACATGAGTGTCAAGCGAAAGGCTACTGTCAACCTGGGTCCCCAGATCCCTGATGACTTCTTCTGTGCTCAGTGGATTGCCACCTATATGGTAGCTAGGGGTAACCTTGTTTTTCCCGAAGGGTATGACTATGCATTTCTTGGCATTTAACTTTAGGCCATGGCTCTGGCACCAGTTATCCATTTCTGTGAGGCCCTTCTGAAGGATATCTGTGTCAGATGTGTTTTCGACTATGGCGCCCAGTTTGCAGTCATCTGCAAACTTTGTCAGCCATAACCCTCCTGTGTTTGCTTGTACTTCAGAAAAGTAGATGCCAAACAAGAGTGGACCCAGGACTGAGCCCTGTGGGACACCACTTGTGACAGGCTTTGAGTCTGACATGGCTCCAGCAACTCTGACCCTGTGGGTTCTCTCACTTAGCCAGTTTGCAACCCATCTTGTGATGTATGGGTTTACATTCAAGCTGATGAGTTTTTTGATGATAACTGAGTGGGGTATTGTGTCGAAGGCCTTTGCCAGGTCAAGGTAGGCTGTATGGACTGCCTGTCCCTCATCAATGGCCTTGGTGACTGTCTCGAAAAAGTCAACCAAGTTTAAAAGGCATGATCTGCCTTTGACAAAGCCAAACTGGGTTGGATCCAAAGTCTGCAAGTTCCCTATGTCTTTATTTATGAGTTCCATTATGATCCTCTCCATGGCTTTGCAGATAAGGCTTGTCAAGCTAATGGGATGGTAATTTCCAGGGTCGGTGGAGGCACCGCCCTTGTGAAGTGGGACCACAGTCGCAGTGCACCACTCCTTGGGTACGTATCCTGAGGTGAGGCTAAGATTAAACAGCTGTCCTAACTGCGGGTTTAATTCCTCATTGAGTTCATGGAGAACACAGCCGGGGACACCATCCGGTCCCATGGATGCTGTGTTTTTTGCTTTGGAGAGCAGTTCTCACCTGGGCGTTGGAGATGTTTGGGGCTACAATCCTCTGGTATAGATATCTCTCCTTTTGGGAAGGTTGCACTGAACCTGTCAGCCAGTATGTTGGCAATGTGTGTAGGTTCAGTAATCTTCACATCATTTTGAACTAATTCTGAGCATATCTGGGAGTTTCCTCCTAGGTTTCTAACATAGCTAAAGAAGGCCTTATGATTGTCTTTGAATCATTTTTCTCTCAAAATTTGCCTTGGATGATTTTATGAGAGCTCTTAATTTTTTACTTATAATGATCAAAGGTGACTTACCTTTCAAGGATTTTGCATATATATGTACTTGAGTGTGTGTGTGTGTGTGTGTGTGTGTGTGTGTGTGTGTGTGTGTGTGTGTGTGTGTGTGTGTGTGTGTGTGTGAGTGTGTGTGTGTGTGTGTGTGTGTGTGTGTGTGTGTGTGTGTGTGTGTGTGTGTGTGTGTGTGTGTGTGAATCCTCTTTTTACTATTTACACAATGGCTCAGGGTGCTTCATCAGCTGTCACTGCTTCTCTCTCTCTCTATCCACCACTACTCTCCTAATTTCTGCTGTAACCACTGTCTGGTCTGTGCTTGGACTCATCTTGTGCACCCTCAGTTTTGTATTCCATTCCCTTATCATTCACTAAAGTTCCTGTTCAGAGTCTGCTTTTAGTGTTTTATTATCTTCATATAGCAGCGTTGTTGATCTGTCACCTGTGACCTGTTAGCTGATGCTGTCTATCACCAACATGAACAGAAGTAGGCTCAGAACTGAGTCCTGGTGAACACCCATTCCCAATGAAAACTACTCTGAGTGTGAACACTGTTTGAACTTTTGTCATGAGATTCCTGTACTTAGCCATCAATAAGTTTTCCAATGTTTCTATCTCACTGCAAACATCAGGTCAATTCATATCAAGTCTTAACTGTTCATCCGCCATCTAACTTCAAATCTGCATATTTATTTATGTGTCACCATCTCAAGCACTTTGATGCAATGTAACTTGAGTGTAACACCTGTATATTGTCCACAGCTGTGAATGTCTCCTTTGTTCTGGTATACTAGCACTAGAATGTTTATTCTGATGTTGGCTGGAATATTCACCTCTCTCTCACTGTCCATACTGTAGTAAAGATTACCAGCAGTGACTTTTCCCCTAAAATCTCCAGCATCTTATCTTAATCATGCATAGAGTGAGTTCATGTCAGACTGCCATTTTCCCTGACATCATCCTTCTTTGTGAATTTTGTACACCTTCAGGGATTCGCCTTTCCTTATATACCTGTTCTATCCTCTTCCTCTTCCATTGTAGGCTGCATATGCAGTAGTGCTGCTTTTGCTGGGATTTCTTTATTCATAAGCTTCTTAAAGTATTCCTTCCATCTACTCATGATGTCCTCTGAACTTGTGAGCAGACTGTTGCAGGCATCCCTTATGTATGGCATTTGCTGACTTTTTTCTTTATCTTTCTGCCATTATCTTGAAATTTAATACAGATTCTTTGTGCCATCTGCTGAGTCACTTTAGGGAAAATGAGTTTTACTGATGGTTTATTCTGTACCATTGTGACATCTTTCTAAGCCTATTTATTTATTTATTCAGTCTGGGGGTAGAGCGCTTATCCATATGGACCTATTTCATTCTCAGCCCGACCAACTATAAATGACAGTAGACAAGCAAGTTAAAAATGTATTATGAATACAAACAAAATGTGTGAAACAGCAATGAATTAATAATAGTAATAATAAAATACGCAGTACAGGGGACAAGTGGAAGGGATGGTTAGAGTAAGGATGGGGGAAGAAGAAGAAGACAGAGAAGAAGAGAGCGAAAAATGAAGGGACAGAGCACAAAGTGAAACAGATAACAGTAAGGTAATGGCGCAAAACTAACTATATACAATATATACAATGTGGAAGAGATGTCACATATTAGTGTAGGGAAATAATGTGAGGAAGATAAAGCTGCTTGACTGGTAAAGGGATGAGTGGGACATCAGATGATGTGTCAGAGGGAAAGCAATTGCAAATTGACTCAGACTTGAGATGATCATTAAGTTGAGCATGAAATGATGGGTATGAAGTGATGAAGTGAGGTTTTTAAGATTAATAAGGAGGGATTCCCAGCATTCCCAAAGTTTGGAGCCTAAGAAAGAAAAGGCATAGTTAGTACAATGAAATATGGTTCTGAGACATAGAAGAAGTAGACCAGAGTGGTTAAAATGTCTTAGACTGTAACTGATGGGTCATATGAAAAAGCTGGAGGCAAGGATGGGACAGAAGTGTTCTTTGCGGAGGTTGAAGAGTTATCTAACCAGCACTTCCTGTTCTTGTAATCTGTCATTTCTATCTTCCACTTCTCCCTGCATTCGATCTTTCGTTTAAGTTCCCTACTTCTAATTTCTACCACCAGCTTTTCTTATATACCTGTTCTATCATCTTCTTATATGCTGTTTTGAGTCACTACAATTTTTTTGACTCCACCTATTTTCTCTTATTTCAGAGGTGCAAGAGCACTGAGTACTTAATTGTGCTTTTGTGCTTCTACTACCATTAACTTCCAGATATTCAACTTTGTGTCTGCTGACCTTAGAGCCTTCTACGACCCATGCTTGCAGCTGTTTATGTCCACAAGTCATTTATGCTGGTCACCAATAGTTTTTACAAGGGATGACTTTGCAATCTCTGATTTGATGTCACTGTCATTTCCTTACTAGTAAGAAGTAGCTGAGTTGCATGCTGGTGACTGTTGACGGTGATATTGTGAATATCTCTCCTGGTGAGTGATGGATTGTCCATCCACCCTTATGTCATCTGCCAGATAGAAGTCAAGAATGTCATCTCCTTCATTATTCTGTTGCCACAAACATGTGGATCCAGACAATCCTCATATCTGGCTCTGTCTGTCCTCATATTAGCAATCAAGTGCTCCATATTAAAGCCAACTCATTAGTTTTGTTACTTACATAAAAATCCTACAGACCTGCTATTGAGGCCTATTGTGAGATGTGGAGGGGAAGACTGAAATGTTATTATTGTATTTCAACAAGATACTAAATCCTCTTGTTCAAAATATCATTTCTTACATTAGGGACTTCTGACATTTTTAGAAAAGATTAGAGATCTGGACTGTGGCACTGAAGGACTAGTTCTGACGTGACTGCACTTTACTGTGATATACCACATGAAGTGTTTGAAGAGATCATGAGTGATTTTTAGTGATGCAAGCTAGTAAGTACAATGGACAAATAAAATGTCATTGTACATCGATAGAAGTAAATTTGAAGAATAACATTTTTTTTTTGGCAGTTGTGTTGCCAAACAGGTTGCAGGTAAAGCAATGGGCACACAGTAACACCATCTTTAGCCAGCATTGTAATGACAGATTTGGATAACATATGGGTCCACTCCGCACAATAAAAATAAGTCTCAAAAGGAATCTTCTTTTCGGCAGAGGATAAAGTTATCTTAAAATATTTTATTGTCGAGATGAATAACAGTATCTTTTGAAATTTACAAAGGTATGCTCCAAAGATGAGATCATGTGATAAGACTTCAAGTTCAAGTACAAGACTCCTAGAATACTTAAATCAAATATACATATAGGAAACCTGAATTTCAAAACTTTTATTTGGTTAAAGAAAGTTGTCACCTATACATATTAAAGAAATGTCATCAGAAGCCAGATGTAAAGGTTGTCAAAACTAAATACTAAGGATGCCATTTTTAATTATGGACTTTTTCACTTAAAAATGTTGTTTGGTGACAGAGACAGCAAATTCAATAAGTTGAATGGTTTAGCTGCTGAGATAACAGTGAAGAGTCTAACAGAATAAAGGCTAATTAAGATCACAAGAGATTAAAATCTGCAAATTCACTCAGAGAACCATCAGGAAACAATGTTTATGCTATGGTTATAAACAATAGTATTGCTGTAGGAAAAATTACATGTGATGTAAAATAAAATTTGAAAATATTTTGTAAGGTAAACAAGACTTGTTCAAACCAGTCTCTGTACATAATAATTCTCTAAACTTGGAAACTATTTTAAAAATACCAAGTGAAACATTGTCAAATTATTTGGTTCTGAAAAGAGGTACATTAATATGTAGATTTTTTAAATTATGTAGATATATTAATGAAAGGTCCCTTATTTACTTAAGTCATATAAAGAGGTCTTTTCAGGTGAAATGTAACTATGATTGTAATTCACAGCATGTGGTACACATTGCTACCTCTTCCAGCTGTGACATTTCCTATGTTGGTAAGGCAGTAAGAAGACTGTTCTAGTGCATTTATAAAAATTAACATACAATGAAGGATAAAACATGGGAACAATGCATTGTATAAACTTTCCTAAGTTTCTGGAGCAAACTTTATGTTTTTTGTGATTGACAGTGTACACAATGATGAGGGACAGTAGACTTAAAAGCTTTTTAGGACAATAAAGAGTATGAATGCAAAGTGAGGTTGAATACTGAGCATCCACATGGTGATAACAAGTTTATTAGTATTAAAAGTATTTCAAAATTCATTTTGTGCAAGAAAATATTTATTAATAATTTGGTTAACATTACTATTGATTGCATAAAACATGTGATATGTCATTTACATTATTTAAACATTTTGTTGTTGTTCAGTTGTTCAGTCGAGCCTGACCTTTCTTGAACTCAAGTCCCAGGATTCAGCAAGCCTTGCACGGTGTGCAGGGCTAGTGCAGGAGCTACAGCAGGCAATATGTCTGCCGTGTGATCCAGGAATAGGCTGTAGGGATGTGCATGAATGCTCCTGCACTAGTCCTGCACCGACTCAGCTCCTGTATGCAAATTACCCCATTTGCAGGTGAAATCCATGCAAATGAGGTGAATTTGTGATCCAGGAAGCAGGAAGCCGGCCATGCAGGACTAGTGTAATCTGCAGAAATGTACTCAGTTAGTAACCGAGTACATTTCTGCAAACTACAAAACAGAGCCATGACAGCTCCAAATAAAGGGTGGTTATTATGCAGAAAGCATACCAATAGCCTACATGGCTATTGGCATTGAAAACAGTTGCAAAAATAAAAAAAATTAACTTTTATTTTTTTTAGCCGATCTCGGCTGTTTAAGTGTAGGGCAGTGGCGCCTAAACAGTTTCAGGCAAAAAATAAAATAAAAACCCTAAAATAAGCATTCTAACCAAAATCACTATTTTGCCATTATACTCAATAACAGGCAGAAGACAACATGGCCAGTGAATAGTGGTTGCTAAGGGGGAAGGCTCAGTGTGGGACCTGTAACTATGCATCAGCAGGCAATCCTATGCAAATAAAGGGAATGATACCGAATCCCAGATTTCCCCTGCATGCTAGTCAGCACCCAACAGTGTAAGAGCAGAAATAGCTTGGTGCAAGCCTAGGAGTTAGCTGGCATCATAGGGAGTGCAGCAGGCATACTGTAAGTGGATTGGAGCTCTGTGGCTTGAGATTGCCCTTAGCTAAGCAGAGCTAAGCAAGGGGGTGTGTCTGAGGCTGCCTAGCACTCTTTACATTGCTTAAGCGGGTGTGCGCACCATGCACCAGGTTTTAACGGAAAAAAAAAAAAACAGGAAATAGCAGCTCTGTACACATTTGAGCACTGTGTTTGCATGGCGTGCCCTCGAGCTTAAACAGGAAGGCAATGGGAAGGGAAAACAGCAGTAGGAAGGTAATCTAGGAGAAATAGCATAGGTGGCAGGTGAAATGTATCAGAATCAGCCAATTACACAGGCAGCAGACCTGCCCAGCCCAGAACACTACTATAAAGTATGCAAACACCTTTCCCTCTGTTTTTTCCCACATACTCTACACCACTGGAATATACAAGTGGGGGAATTTTAACAAACAAAAACAACAAAATGATAGGGGCTGCAATAGCTATCATACATCAACATGTGGAAGAGGCTGAGGGTGGTGAGAATAAGAATGCTGTTGACCAACCCACAGTGAGGAGATGGAGAAGAGTGTACAGACCCAGGGTAACCAACCAGGGGCTACATGAGCTGGAGACAGTGGAGCACTACAAGGTGGACAGGGACCTCCTACAGCAAATTGTTGAGCTGTGCCGGCCACACCTGACACACAGAGCTAACAGAGTGGAACCCATCACAGTGGACACCAAGGTATATGTAGGACTAAGAATACTAGCTACAGATACCTTCCAAAGGCCAGCTGGAGATATAATGGGGCTCTCACATGCATTAGCATCCAAGGTACTCCACCAGTTCCTGGATGCCATGACAGCACATGCCGATGAGCACGTATATTTCCCCAATACGTATGAGGCGTTGGTCAGCAATATGCATCTCTTCCACCAAATAGCAGAATACCCTGAGGTAGTGGGTGCTATAGACTGCACACATATATGCATCAAAGCACCACCTGGTGAGCAGGGTAAGGTCGACATCAACCACAAGGGCTTCCCCTTCATCAACTGCCAGGACGTGTGCGATGCTCAGGGCATTATAATGAATGTATGTGCTGGCTGCCCTGGAAGCTATCATGATTCCCACATCTGGCATCTGACGCAGCTGTACCAGAGATTTGCCAGTGGGGACATCCCTTATGGTCACCTAGTGGGCGATGCTGGTTATGCACTGGAGCTGTGGCTGATGATACCCATCAGAAATGCACACACACCCGAACAAGAACTCCATAATGAGGCACACGCACAGACCAAAATTGTAATAGAGCGTGTGTTTGGGATGCTCAAGTCATGGTTCCAGTGCCTGGACACATCTGGTGGAGTCTTGCAGTATTCCCCAGCTACATGTACTCAAATTGTCATTGTATGTGCCATGCTACACAATATGATCCTGCGTAAATTGCTGCAGCAGGGACAGCATGGGGCAGGGTCACACAGCCCCCACCATTGCCAAGACCTGCACAGCACAGAGTGACTCAGAGGAGGAACAACCTAAGCCTGCCCCAGTAGGCAGAAGGAGGCATGTCCAGTATGCCCTGGCCTTGGTAAAGAGGCAATGCATAGCACATACACTGACACAGGAGGGACCCATGGAATAACACCACTCTCTGACTCACGCATACAGTAAAATGGATGTCAAATATGACACTACCTGTGCTCAACCATGTATAGGGAGTGTACTATGTGCATCCAACATAGGCAGCCCTCCAGCACCATCCTCAATACTGGCACACCCACAAGGTAAGTCACTCTCTTTGCCAATTGCCGAATGGAGTAGTATGTGTTGTTACTTGTATCTATGGTATGGATGTGAGCATGCAAGGGAATTGGGTAGCTGAATTGGATGCCAGCAGATAGTATACACCTATAGTGGCACCATGAGATCTATAACAAATACTGGTGTCACCATACTAGCCAGTACTACACATGGTGACAAAACCCACTGCAGGAAATGTGCTGGGCCACATGTGTGTCCATATGACTCACACATGCCAGTCAGGGAGGTTCTCATACCCAACAACAGTCTCAGCCAGCAAGACAGGTGTAGACAAACACAAACAAAGGCTGCACTAAGGCCTGTGAATGATGGCTATGGGTAACCTCCCCCCCAGGCCTACACAGACAGACTACAGCAGGTCAGGCAGTGGTATGTCAGTTATAAAGGGTAAGAAGTCTGAAACTGATATGTAGGTCAATCAAACCTAAGAGCTGTAGTACACTGATATGCCTCTAGTCAGCATGATAGGTTATAATACAGGATGAAATGGAGTACCTGACATACCAGTACAGTCATAGCAAATGTGTGCAAGTATCAGGTGTGCCCGCCCCCCAATCCTGTGTCGAAATGTAGAAACAGCCAGGTGTGCCCCCCTAATCCTATGTAGAAATGTAGTAACAGTCAGGTGTGCCCCCCATTCCTATTTAGACATGTAGTAACAGTCTGGTGTGCCCTCCCCACTCTGATGTACACAGATTGCAACAGTCAGGTGTGCCCCTGCAATCCTGTGTAGAAATGTAGAAACAGTCAGGTGTGCCCCCACCCAATCCTATGTAGAAATGTAGTAACAGTCAGGTGTGCCCCCCAATCCTGTATAAAAATGTAGAAACAGTCAGGTGTGTCCCCCCAGTCCTGCGTGTAAATGTAGAAACAGTCAAGTATGCCCCCCAATCCTACGTAGAAATGTAGTAACAGTCAGGTGTGCCCCCCAATTCCTATTTAGACATGTAGAAATGGTCTGGTGTGCCCCTCCACTTCAATGTACACACATTGTAACAGTCAGGTGTACCCCCACAATCCTGTGCAGAAATGTAGAAACAGTCATCTGTGCCCCCAATCCTATGTAGAAATGTAGTAACAGTCAGGTGTGTGTCCCCAATCCTACTTAGAAATGTAGTAACAGTCAGGTGTGCCCTCCCATTCCTATTTAGACATGTAGTAACAGTCTGGTGTGCCCCCCCAATCTGATGTACACACGTTGTAACTGTCAGGTGTGCTCCCCGAAAATCCAATGTAGAAATGTAGTAACAGTCAGGTGTGCCCCCCCTCCAATCCAATGTAGACATGTAGTAACATGTATGTATAGGTATAATACCAGTGGAGCACTGATGACCTGAGGTGGCCAAGGAAGCAGGATAGATTGTAGCATTTGTACAATATGCAGGTATACGTGTGTTAGGTTGGTATGTATTTCATATTGTGTGAGAGTGATCAGTATGTATGCATGTGGAGGTTTGACCTGGTGGCCATTGCCCACTACTGCCCATGACAGGGCCAAGTCCTCACAACTGCAGTGCCAAAGACAATTCCCCCAGTATAACACATGCTAGCAGTAATCCATTGTAAATGTATGCTGGTAATATGTGTCATCATCTGAAAGATGGACATGGCATGACTGCTGGGCTAGATATACAAGCAGTACACAGGGAAAAGTACCCCAGACATACAGTATATAATGTGTAACCATGAAATGGACACACCCTTGGAATTGTACATACAGGTATGCATCGCATTATCTGGACTTGTAGTAGGGAATACCAATGTCATCTGGCCGAACACTTGCAGATCACAAAGGTGATAGGACTGATGCATTGGGAAATGGCTGATTTCCCTGCACAAGCCAGCATAACCATGCATATCTGTGAGTCAGATGCAAGTAGTGACCATAGCACAC
Organism: Protopterus annectens; assembly: GCF_019279795.1. Taxonomy (NCBI): domain Eukaryota; kingdom Metazoa; phylum Chordata; order Ceratodontiformes; family Protopteridae; genus Protopterus; species Protopterus annectens. The sequence goes on along the minus strand of NC_056732.1, from coordinate 762,759,166 downwards.
ATGCACCCAGCTCACCCAAACACCACCCACAGGTACCTCTCTGGTCATATCCCTGCTGTTGGGAATGGGTACAATATGACCCACACCTGTGTATGGCAGTACCGTAACAATGCAGCATACAGTGCAGGTGTCCCATGCAGGTGTGTCCTTAGCTGTAAGTAGCACCCTGCTAGCATCCACACCACCTGATCAATACTGATAGAAAGTATTGGCATGAACACCTAGCACACCTACCCTGTCACCCCAGGGGAATATACTGTATGGCAGTCTGGGACTGTAGGACTGACAGAATGCAATGGCCTGCTACAGCTGGCCTGCATCACCACAGTATGGCCTACAGGCCTCTGCAAAAGGCCTGTGTCTCACCCGTACTGCCAATGTATGTTATGTCATGGACACCCAAATAACATAACATACTCCACATAAGCCATATGCAAGGCCATGTTGGACAAACCACAGTAACATGTCCACGATGTCCCACTGCATGAACTGTGGACCAACACCAAAACAAAGCTGTGATGAGGTGATAACTATAGGGAAAGTATCAGAGAATGTATGCATAATGTATGGAAGAGCATAGAATAATAGGGGGGTGGGGGCATGGGCAGCATGGGCTGCGCAAGGTGTGACACAGCTGTATGTACATACAATCTCTGGCTGCAAGCACAAAAATGGGTGGCTACAAACCTGCCCATGCACCACAATAGGGGTAATGTCCTGACTTATGGCCCCTGCGTCTGGGTAACCTGTGTGAATCTTTACAGCTGTGAGGTATTGCCACAGCAAGATAAGGTCATACTGTCATGTTGATGGATGTACAAGTATGGGATTCTCTACCAGCACTGTACCAAGGTGCTGAACTGGATACATAGACCCAGCAGCAAGTGTCTGCAGCTCCCCCTCCAGAATTGCATAACTTTCCATGAACATGTAGGCATTTGACCACAACACCGGCCACAGCTGCATTCACTCTGTGTTCCCCAGGATATAACTGTGAGCAAAAATGTCCACCTGGTAGTACTTGAGGACATAAAACATCACAGTGTATAACAGTACACATGCCTGAATATCTCTGCTAACATTAGTACCATGTAGCAAAAGCTGCACAGACACAATCACCTACAGTACACACTAACTCTTGCACAGTGTGACCCCATATTGCCAAATGATCTACAGATATCCTGCAGAAACAGTTTGATACCTGTAGGTGTAGAACACAAAGGTCTGCACTGGAGTACAAACTACCTGGAATGGATCCACACATTCAATACATAAGGGCATATTGGGCATGCTCACACACTTAAACAAAACAAATGAAGCCCATGTCTGCCAACAACAGTAGACCATACATATCTGACAGTTGCAGATGTTAGTGTATACACTCCTCAGTATGGACCAGTAATGCTTTGCACACACATTGGATAGGAATAGACACATATATGTATGGACAACACACTATAATATACCAAAAGTACGCATACATAGATGTGTGGAGGACAGTGACAGTGACAAGGAGCCTTCTATCATGAGGCCTGTTCCACCCACCACACAACTAAAGGGCTACAGTCACATGATGTGCAAATGTCAATCACTGTAGAAATTAGCCACTGGTATCACTCAGCATTACAGACTCTGTGGTGCAAGTGCTAGCTATGCAACATGAATGTACAAGGCAGTTGTCATCTAGCAGTATTATACATGTATTTGCAGAATATAAACCTGCATGGGCCTGAGTGTGGTGTGTCTACCTCTAGATGAATGGGTTATGGCCCATGCACACACACACTGCCCTCCCCATAGCCCTACTATGACAAGCCTACTGATATCATTCACTTTGAAATGCACCTTTGGGAAAGGAGTAGCCAATAATCTCTTTAGCATGTCCTATAACTGCATAATGTTGTAGAGTGATAAACGAGTTAGGTAAGAGTTCTAATCCCAGACATGGCAACTGTGTTTGTGTGTGTGTGTGACTGTCTGTGTAGGGAGCAATGCCTTTTTAGGCTAGTCACACTCACTACAATTCAACTTCCCTACTTTGTCAAGGCTGCTGATGTCATTCACTTTGAAATACACCTTTGGGAAAGGAGTAGTCCAGTAATCTCCATGGCACATCCTATAACTGTATAATGCTGTAGTGTGATAAACTAGTTAGGTAGGAGTTCTAATCCCAGACATGGCAAGTGTGTGTGTGTGTGTGTGTGTGTGTGTGTGTGTGTGTGTGTGTGTGTGTGTGTGTGTGTGTGTGTGTGTGTGCCTGCCTGTGTTGGGAGCAATGCTTTTTAGGCTAGTCACACTCACTACAATTCAAATGCTCTACTTTGGCAAGGCTGCTGATGTCATTCACTTTGAAATACACTTTAGGGAAAGAAGTAGCCCAGTAATCTCTGTGGCATGTCCTATAACTGAGTAATGCTGTAGTGTACTAAACTAGTTAAGTAGGAGTTCTAATCCAAGATATGGCAACTTTGCGTGTCTGTGTAGGGAGCAATGCTTTTTAGGCTAGTCACACTCACTTACAATTCAAATGCCCTATTTTGGCAAGCCTGCTGACGTTATTCACTTTGAAATGCACCTTTGGGAAAGGAGTAGCCCAATAATCTCTTTGATACATCCTATAACTGCATAATGCTATAGTGTGACAAACGAGTTCAGTAAGAGTTCTAATCCCAGACATGGCAACTGTGTGTGTTTGTGTGTGTGTGTGTCTCTGTCTGTGTAGGGAGCAATGCGTTTTTAGGCAAGTCACACTCACTACAATTCAAATGCCCTACTTAGGCAAGGCTGCTGATGTTATTCACTTTGAAATACACCTTTGGGAAAGGAATAGTCCAGTAATCTCCATGGCATGTCCTATAACTACGTAATGCTGTAGTGTGATAAACTAGTTAGGTAGGAGTTCTAATCCCAGACATGGCAACTGTGTGTGTTGGTGTTTATGTGTGTCTGTGTGTGTGTCTCTGCCTGTGTTGGGAGCAATGCTCAATGCTTTTTAGGCTAGTCACACTCACTACAATTCAGATGCCCTACTTAGGAAAGGCTGCTGATGTCATTCACTTTGAAATACACCTTTGGGAAAGGAGTAGCCCAGTAATATCTGTGGTGAGTCCTATAACTGTGTAATGCTGTAGTGTGATAAACTAGCTAGGTAGGAGTTCTAATCCCAATCATGGCAACTGTGTGTGTGTGTGTCTCTGCCTGGGTAGGAAGCAATGCCTTTTTAGGCTAGTCACACTCATTACAATTCAAATGCCCTACTTTGGCAAGGCTGCTGATGTCATTCACTTTGAAATACACCTTTGGGAAAAGATTAGCCCAGTAATCTCTGTGGCATATCCTATAACTGCGTAATGCTGTAGTGTACTAAACTAGTTAAGTAGGAGTTCTAATCCCAGATATGGCACTTCTGCATGTCTGTGAAGGGAGTAATGCGTTTTAGGCTAATCACACTCAGTACAATTCAAATGCCCTACTTTGGCAAGCCTGCTGATGTCATTCACTTTGAAATACAACTTTGGGAAAGGAGTAGCCCAGTCATCACCGTGGTGTGTCCTATAACAGCGTAGTGCTTTAGTGTGATATAGTAGTTTAATTGAGGTTCCATTCCCAGACATGGCAAGTGCGGATGTTTGTGTGTGTGTTTCTTTGTCTATGTAGAGAGCAATGCATTTTAGGCTAGTCACACTCACTACAATTCAAATGCCCTACATTGACAAGCATGCTGCTGTCATTCCCAGTGAAATACACCTTTGGGGAAAGACTACTCCAGTAATCTTTGTGGCGCTTTTTAAAACTGCATAATGCTGTAGTGTAATAGACTAGTTAGGTAGGAGTTCTAATCCCAGACATGGCAAGTGTGTGTGTGTCTGTGTTTGTCATTCATATCCTGTGTGGAGGTGGCTGTGAATGTGTAACAACTGGACTCATTGTAGAGCAGGTTTTGCAAATTTCTTATATGGTGGCCCTATTATATGTCACAATGTCCACCTTACAAGGATAACAGATGTGAAATAGCCGAGAGGCTGGGATGTCAATGCATACCCCTACAAGTGATATCAAGGCCTGGTGAACAAAGGTAGCAACCCTTGTATTACCGAGAGAACACTCTCAACCCATGCCTCATACACAAACACACTTGCCTAGGTAACAACCGCTATGTTGGTAGTACCCTGCATATTGCCCACAGACAGTAACCATGGCATGATTGCAGTGGACTGCAGAGGGCATGGCACCCTGTCCATCAGTACAATAGGCATGTACATGCAGACAGTGCACCTTCACTATGTTCCCCACTGGATGCTTGCAACACCTGTGGTGCCATCAAGTGTGACCTACAAAGGACATACCATGCCTTAAACACATGCCCTGTATGGACAGATGCCACTGACACCAGGGAATACCTGTATCATGCTATCACTGTAGGTGCAGGGTCAACTTGCTGTCCATTACCAGTTCCTGCCACATGAGGCCAGGACTGGCACATCTGATGATAACAATCTGTGTACACAACATGGGCCATTCACCCCAGGTACAGTTCCACATGTCACTGTACATGCATGTGGGATATGTGCACATCCCAGACAGCATCCATGTCATGGACTAAAGAACACATACATGATAACAAATGCACAGCATTGGCCACACACAATAGTTACCCAGGTGACTGGATGGTAAATGCAATACCCACCTGTGTGGGCCAACCAAGACACTACACCTCTGAGCCACACTGCAGACCATTGTCATGTAGCCTGATGCCAAGGTATACCATTCACCTAGCCTTGTATAGCCTTCTGGCACAGGCAGCCACTATACGCCCATGAAGCAATGCACACATGCCTGTCAGTACTGGCACCATGCGTCTGTGTGTGTGGTGTATGATGCTTTCAACCACATTCATACTTACTACAACCCGCATTGGCATACTGAAGCATCCTGTCTGATGTCAGAATTCTTTACATACCCTTTGCCCATATAACCTCCGGATAACCCCTGCGATGCATGTGATACTTGCACATTACTGTATTGTGGCAAACTAACTAGTTAGGAAGTGTATTCCTGACCCTGCCAAGTGTGTCAATGTGTGTGAGTCCCTGAGAGAGTGTGGGTGTGTTGAAGCTGACACCTGTTGTGTGGACAGGCATGTGTACTACACCTACTGTATTGCTACCATATCATTGTTGCAGATGTTACTCACTATCACATATACGTTTGGACAGCTCCTCAACATGTAAGCTATGTGGCACATGCAATAACTGCATAGACGTGTGATAGCAATACATAGTCAATCAAGGGTTTAAAACCCTGTACTGATAGGTGTGTGACACAAACATGCTTAGGTTTTACTCTCCCACCCCCTCCCTGACTTACTTTGTCTCTGCCTGTCTCTCTCAATCCCTCTCTGGTGGATGTGGAGAACTACATGTGCTTTGCTTAGGCAGCAGCTTGTGTTTTGTAAGTGATGCTCATGATCAGCTGATGGTCTCTGCATGAATTGCAGCCCTCCTATAGCTGATAGCATGTGGAACAACAGTGGTAACATTCCCATAACCAGTTGCATGGAAACACACTCCAATATCCAGGAACATCATGTTGGTGTTGGACCTTTTCATTCATTGTGAGCAGGACCTAGATCTGGTGTTTGCAAATAGCATCACCGATGGATTTGGGATTTACCTCTAACAACATACACTGTGGAAACAGGCCAACACACAGGAAGTGCATGTGCCTGACATGACTACAGAATGTAAGTGTTGCTATTCTGCATTTGGAGTAATATCGGTTTAACAGGGTGTGTGTGGATATGGCTGGTCTACATGTTTTAATACCTGTCATGACAGTGCTATGTTTTTGAGGAAACCCCCATCTGTAGGGTCATCTGCAGACTTGGCAGTGTGTGGTGCCTTTTATTTCTTGTGTTATTCACAGAACACCTATCTGAGACCTGCAGAAGCATAGTGTGAGGATTGCAGTCAGTACATGGTGACAGCCACGAGAGTTACTGACTTCATATCCCTCATGGGGCATATGTCAAAACAAACCCTTTTACAACAGTAAATGTATGAGGTTATCACAGCAACATGTCAATATTGGCCCTGTGTTTGTGCCTCCAGCCACAGCTCTGTCAACCTTTGTACATATGTCATGCAGTAAGAGGTGAATATGCTCTGTACACCATTATTTATTGACATCATATATGATAACAAGCCAATAAGATATTAAACTGCTACACATGTTATGTATAGTAGGAGTTATATTTGAGGACATAACCTGGGCATTTTGTGGTTGTGTGTACAGTACCTGAGGTCTGTGTACTTATGGTGATTGCCGACAGTGTGTGTATTGCGCATATGTATATTGGCCTGTGTACAGACTGTGGTAGATGTCATTGTTCTTGGTCCTGTTCTTATCTGATGTAACATGCTGCTCCAGTGTATGGTACCCTATCAGCTTACATCTTTGTAGGGCAAATGCACACATGTCCCATACCACAGACAGGCATTGAACCACACTGTGTAGTGGCCCAGTATATGTAGGGTTAGTGTGTGAGTGGCACATATGAGGATGGTGTTTATCAGACAGTACATATACTGTGGCTGTGTTCCCATTGGTTGTGGGTATGCACTTTCACACAGGTGTCTGTTACTCTGTACTGTGACATGCCTGTAGAGCCTGCAAAATTTGCAGGTACATGTGTATTCCCCCATAAGAAATGTAGGCCAGTGTAATGGCAGTCTGCCTGTAGTTTGCACAGTGCTTTGTTACATGCCTAGCAGCTTAGTGTACTTACTCAGTGTGATGTTATGTCCAGATATTTGCCAGATGCACTGCTGCTGGCCACCATAACTGTCATGTATTTCTGACAAAGCAGTGGGATGCTGTACAGATGTATGTCACTAACTAGTGGGTAGTATGTGGCCATGTGACCTCTGCACCAGCAGTTATTATGTGCCAGGACAGACTGGAGTGTGTGAATGCATAACCTATGTGGGCATATGTATTCCAGTATTTAGGTGATATACCCATCTACATGGCTGCTAACATCCACATTGTCAGGCTTGGTCCACATGTCTTATACTCAGGGTTCTGTGTATACCTTTGGACTGACCAGAGTGTGTTAGACTGTCCACATTTATTGGCCATATATCTGCTGTAGTCCACAGAATCATTACTGTGCTAGCAGTGATACTGTACTGTGATGTCCTCAGGATGTCTGTCAGCAGCCAATGGTGCACGTTAAAAGCAGATGTGACCTCCCACACAACATGTCTGTTAAGACAACCCCTATTACAGTAGCAACAGTCTACATATATACCTGCAATACATACCTGACATCCCCTTGCACTAAGAGGTTGGGACTATTGGACCTGAGGTAGGACTCCACTCCATGTTCTGGACATATGGTGAACATATGTGTATATATAATTATCCATATATCTATATAGATATATACACATATACATATTTATACATATTGACATACATAGATGTATATATATATATATATATATATATATATATATATATATATATAATATATACATATACACGGCAATATATGTCTACACATATACATATAGACACATATGGACATATACTTATGGATATCTACATATATATTGACAGCAATATGCATATCAGAATTGATATGTATGCACATATAGTTAATGATATCTACATATATATCTACATAAATAGGCATATCTGTACACATAGGATGTGCATACATATATAGCTATATATACATATATTTATATCTACACACACACACACACACACACACACACACACACACACACACACACACACACACATTGATATATATATATATATATATATATATATATATATATATATATATATATATATATACAAAGAGATCTACACATGGCCATATATATGATGCACTATACAGATGTGTATACAGACATATGTATGAATATACATGTGTATGTACATGTAGACATATATCAACATATGTATATATCCATATTCCTGTCATGTGTAAACATCAAGGTTGTGTATACCTTCCCAGATGTATCTCACTGTATGTATCTGATATGTGCACATTATGATAAAACAACATATGTGATGCAACAGTCATATCAATAACAAGTACTACACAATTGTGGAAGTAAAGGCAATTGTTCTATACTAATCAATATGTGTATTGACGATATATTGGAAAAACAACAGCTGTCATCACAGTGGTCATGGTGGAGTGGTAAAGCATTGTGACTATAGTATACAGGGTCCTGGGTTCAAGTCCTGCAATTCATGTTCATATTGTTGCTGGACAGAACAAGGGCTGTCAGATACAGAGTGGTTAAGGCAGTTTTGAGCAGCTTTAAGCATGTTTGTGTGGGTTTGCGAAAAGCTAAGTGGTGCTAAGCTACAGGTAAACGTACGGGTGCTTACACAGTGTAGGCTTCTCTTACCAGTGCGCAAATCAGCTTAGCTGTTATATTGGAGCAATGTTGATACCTGCTAAGCATGGCTTAGTCCTGGTAACCAGTTCTCACCACCCAGTGCAATAACATAGCAGGGTAATGACATTTGTAATAAGTGTATGTAATGCCATGTGCAATACATGCAGCTATGTGCTGTCAGTACAGTAGCAAGGGGTGTGAGTGTCATGTCTGAGACACACACATATATGAGGCCTGTACATCACTGTTATCAGTGTGAATGTGTTACATACAGGGGAAGTAGCCCAGGGTACTTGCTGTCACACTGGCATGTAGTGTATCATGGCAGTACTACTGTCGACAGTGCTTTCCCAAGCAAGAGTAGAGTGCTAAATGTAGCACTGACAACAGCCACACCTGCAGGCATAGCTGGACTCTGAGGCCTCCCTGTGTTGTTCCTGGTGTGTGAGCTGTGTCACAGTATATATCCCCTACTGGATAATGATCCGACATGTGGAATGTAACTGTAGACTACCGTCTGTACAACACATGTTAATGAGGGCTTCCAACATGTAGTTATGGCATACATATTGTTGTCAAACATCTATCTGTCACCATATTCATCCTACTACATAGCTACTTGCCAAGCTGATAACTGTCAGTCCATGTACAGATGTGCAGATGTCAGGTATCCAGTTGGGATATGTACAGGCAACCTATGCTTGATTGACACTGACATGTCTGCCCTGCTGTGTAAGAACTGGCACATATAGGAGACAACACCCTGTATGCACCACATGCCATGGGTACCTCCACTACACTACCACAGTCAACAGAATATGCTTGGGTACAAGTCTCCATCACAGACACTAACCATGTGTTGTAATGCATGTTGCATACATGTCATCTTGATCACCTCAGTGGCCATGTGCAGGAGGCACCCAGAGGATTAGCTGATGCATGTCACTCTCACCCTGAGGGTCACCACAGTGGTGTCTGTCGATAGATTGCCTGCTGTCACATGGCAGATGGCAGGATACCACTTTACACACATCCCCTACACAACCCATCTCTCCATGGACAATAGCTAGGTATACAGCTATGATCACCTGCAGTGATGCACCCCAGTACTGACACATGTGTACGTGTGCATTACTAAGGATAGCAGTGTCTGTGTGTTAGTACACCTGTACTTGGGAATTCCATGAGGGCCTTAACAACCACCGAAACACCCATTGCCATAGTCAGTTGTGGCTGCTGCTGTATGGGACATTACATGTACCCTGTTATGCTCCTCTTCCTACCGGCTACACAAGTCTTGCAGTACCAGCATAACAGTGTCGTACAAATGGGTTGATAGGTATGGAATACCCATTGAGTTCTGGCAAGTGTGTGTATGTGTACATGCCTGTATATCTGTAGGGTACAGCATTCTGAGGCCACGTACTCCTTTAACAATACCCATTGCCATTAAGTAGTACAGATAGTGTATTTTCTGTCCATAGGTGAGGCATGACAATGCAACACCCTACTATGCTTGTGGCATGTGCATTAGATGCATATCCCTGTAGTACCACTGTTGGGATATACAATGGGTTGTATCACAATCATGGGCAATGTGTGATGGTGGGTATGTCAGAGTGTCATAATGGGTTTCAGGGAGTACAATATCCACTGGGGCATGTGGGTGCTGTGTACACTGTCATTACACCAAGGTACACCCGGTATATGTCCCATGTACCACTTTATGGTGACCACTGTCACCATCAACCATACGGGTAAATGATACCACAATCCAGCCCAGTAATGCATGTGCTGTGTGCAGCATACCTGTAACACATTGGACACATGGTCAAGTTAGTTAGCAGCGATAGGCCCAGGTTTCTTGGATGTGTGTCTGCCTGTTATGTGTCTGTTAAGGTGTATATGATAGTATGTCACTCTATGTATTGTCCATATACAACCATTACATCCCCCATTAGCATACTGTACATGTCTGGGGATGTTCTGCATGTAACATGTAACCTGGAACACACCTCACCCTAAACACTGTGTGGTGTGTGCAATAAAAGCCAAATATTTCAGTAGCACTACATACCTAGGTAGGGGTCTAATCCCAGTGTTGGCAAGTAGGACTGTATATGCATGTGTATGGGTCTACATCAAGTTGCAGATTATACACGTCCCAGAGGGTCACCTGTCCATGTGGCACAGGCAATAACTGTTATACAAACCTGTGACATGTGTTCAACTGTACCCCAGATATGTCACAGCCATGGTGTCACCACATTGCCATACCCTGTTGTGGAATATGACTGCAGACCATCCTCCTGCTGACACATGTACACCTACAACACAAATGGATAACATTACGGAGACCACAATCAACCAGTGTTACAAACAGATATAATGCATCATTGCTGGATGGCTACACTACCTGACATATATGCATTAAACTTTACTCCTGGTAACATGTTACACTGCAGTACTTTGGTACACTGTAGTACAATCAGTGTATGCATCAGAACCATATTAGCCTGTCCCTGCATTGATGTTATGGATGACAGGAATGTGGCATGGGTATCATCATATGCACAGGGTGTGTTGTTGGATTCCCAGAGGCCAAGGGGGGGCCATACATTTGACACCATGTGTGTGGCTGAGGGGTGTAATGAAGTGAACTGAGCGTGATGCAGTGTGTCTAGTTATGGGGTTGCCCTAGGTGTGTTTGTATAGTGTGTGGGTATGCATGTACACAGTTCTGCCATGTGGCTGCCCTATACAGGTGTTTATGGACAGCTGCAGACCATACCTGGTAGGGTGCGCAATTCACTGCCTCTGGCCATGGACACGTGGATTGTGCCTGCCAGGGGTTCCATTGGCACACCCAGGTACAAGCCTCGATTTGCTACTCTTCCCTGATGATGACAGATGTCCGCTGCAACCAGGTCCCTCCTGGGACTGGCCAGGACCATGTGCTCATGGCCTGCTGTAGTGTGGTGTGGACAATGGCCCCCTGCAGTGCTGGGGCTGGTACTGCCACTACAGGAGTGCCTTGATGTCCTAGCACATCCACTTTGACAGCCAGCTGTTGCTGTCCTATGTCCATGTGGCCATCGCTACACCCCCACCACATGTTCAAGCATGGACAAACCATGGTCGATGAGGCCCATCATCTCACGATACCGTCTACCCATGAGCCCGGTATAAGCACTGATGGCACCAGACAGTTCACGGAAGTTGTCTCTTGGAGATGTAGAGCAGCCTACTGCAGCCTCAGGCCCTATCTGGTGTAATATTCTATACATGCCTGCACCACCATGACAGCCTGAAACCTGCACCTGGTGGTACCAATTGTGGCAAGACAGCAAGGGGAATGATGACCAGTGACCCTCCATGAGCACCCTGTGTCATCTGCCTATGTGGTGCCCTGTCAGACATCCATCTATGCCTGCTGTGATCAGACACAGTAGGCATGGATACCACACTCTCCTGTGCACTGCCACCAACCGCCAGCTGTCACTCCACTATGGCCACTTTTGATGGGGTATGTATAGGCACTGACACTGTGTGTGGGGGGTTGGATGACTATAAGGGGGATGTCAAATGATGGTGCTATTTTGGCCCCTGATAACCCCACCTGTGCCTCAACAGTACTATCATTATCTTCGGTGTCTGTATGGACACCAACATCAGAGTGCATGCAGGAGGGACCCTGACCCACCTTGCCACCTGTGGGGGAAAACAAGAAACACACTTTAAGACCTGTACAGCATTGCATAATAGTACACACATACACACACACACACACACACACACACACACACACACACACACACACACACACACACACACACACACACACACACACAAACACACCACCTTAATACCTACCTGTCCATGACTTTACAGACAGTCCCACGTTTATTCCCATGCATTCTCCATCCTGCATCCCACTTGGTAACATACACTCATTAATACCACTCATTAACATATCATTCCTCTAAATGCCTAGACAAGTGATCACAACACAAGACCTGTCACTCCATTACCTCCCTGATCTGAGTGGCGTGGTTTTACATGGCCTCACTGCTGTTATTCAGTGTTCACCCTGTGTATGTCTGGACAAAATGAGCATGGCCCCTATATGTGAGGGGTTACTATGTTCATGCCATAATGTCATGCACTGGAGTGTCATGTGTAAGTATTGCTCAGTACATGCCTATTATGCTACTCAATCAACCTATCATGTGACAACTGTAATATATGGATACACTCCCTGTGGTTGTCTAGTAATTCCCCAATGCATCTGTAGTGCTGCATACGTGGTTTGTCAATCACCTCTCTGCTGAATGAGATATTAAGGGTATGCCTGGTGTCTACCTTCCCTCCCAATGTATGTTCCATGCTACAGACCTTATTATACTATCAGCTGTCCTGTGTTTACATACATGACAAGTATTCCTTGTGTGTCATGTGTCAGTCCATGTCCATGTACTGCACGATCTCAAAGGGAAGTACTGCTGTATGAACAACCCCACAATCACACATGTGCATACATGGACACCCACACAAACACACACACTTGCACACACGCATCCTACATACCTCAACCTCTCTTCACTTCACCAGAATGACCATAAAGACAAAATAACCACCCAGCGACACATACACACACACACACACACACACACACACACACACACACACACACACACACACACACACACATATACACATATACAGGTTAGGTTGCACAAAGATAGTACACACAGTCCTCCTATTACCCATCTGTCAACATGCATAACATATGGTACACAACAGCATGCAGTGTAGCTATAGTCAATCCATGCTAGCAACAGTATACATCTGTGTAATGCATGTGGTGTGTTAGTAGGTGATGCCCCTTCCGCTGGATACCACTGCACCCATGAACACAGTATTGCTGTACACCTGTTCTGCACCCTGCCATGTACTGTGCACCAAATCTCACAGGTGTACAACCCATTGCTGAATGTGTAGTACTGTGTTAGTTATGTCAGCTCTAATGCTCACAGCCCCTATGTTTTTCAGCAACACATATCTGGGATAATATGTGAACAGATGTCATTTGTGAATGCCTGATGTCTGGTTTACAGATTTCAACATCAGCGGACCATGTATGACCAATCCAATACTATTGCACTGACAACCGTCAGACCATAGCATGGCTATGTGGAGTGTACACACCCTTATTGATATGACACACTGTTCCTTGATCTGCCATGGGACCACATCACCGCATATATTAAAAATACATGAGCCCGATATGTGACATATATCCTGTACATTTACATGCAGTGTCTACGGAATGTGTTAGGTGTGTGTATGCTGACCGTGATGCATACACTCCGTGTGTGCATTTGTTTCCATATTGGGGCCCGTGGGGCTTCCAAATCACAGACCACACACACCATCCAGGGTGTTTACCCACCACATGTGTCACATACCACCCCTGTAGGCTGTCCTCTATATCTACCAACCCGGACCACCTCCACAACTATACCTGGCATACCTCTGCATATCCCCATTCCCTACTTCAGAGACAAGGGCAAGGTGGTCCAAACAAGGGGTTCACATGTGACATATCTGTCTATGTTGCACACACTGACAGCTGTATATATCTGTGGGTATTGCTATGTGTGTTGTTACCTCACACATAGCATGCAGCACTGTGGTGGTAATATAGGGGACATGTATTTACATGCATACATATGTGTGTGTGTGTGTGTGTGTGTGTGTGTGTGTGTGTATGTAGACATGTGCATATAGATATATATCTATATATGTGTAGATATAGATGATCTTGTATATATGTGTTTATATAAATGTCTACATATGGGAATCTGTATATCTGTGGATATAAACACATATATATATATATATATATATATATATATATATATATATATATATATATAAATACATACATGTATATATATATATATATATATATATATATATATATATATATATATATATATATATATATATATATATATATATATATATATATATATATATATATATCTATCTATATATATATATATATATATATATTTATATACACATGTGTACACATATACATACCTATATATAGGGTACATTCAGACATCAGGTCCAAAATCTGAAAACACCTTCCTGCACAGCTGCACTGTTCTGCCTTACTACAACACAGACAGGTGCCACATATGGACACAGCCTATCATTAGCCAGCTATATGTAGGGCCAAATTGCAGGTAACCCTATTACACACCTATGGAAATCTAGCATGCTACAATACAGGTTAACCTGAGTATCCTGCAAGTGGTGGGCTGCAGAACCCATGTGTCCATCATTATGGCATTACTTCCACCACCAGCTATTGGCCACAGTAATATACATGCTTCCCATTACACAACACACACTATGATGGCTTACATATTATCAGTCAGTGCTGCTCTGTACAGTTGATGGGTATGGCCCACTACCAACATGGACAGACTCTATTGTCCTTAACAGTTGTTCAGCTGAACATCATTACAACAACAACACCTGATGGCACATATAAATCATTCCACATCATCTATCCCATTATTATGGACCAAGTACTACAGTCAATTACATGCATATATACTTCACATACCTGTTGTGGGAATGAGGTCTGTTCTGGATAGTGTCCTTGTAAGGATATTTTTTGTTCTCCTTTGGCTTGGCCTTTAGCCAGCTTTCTTTCTTAGTTTGATAGATTGTTTCTGTGTTTCACATTCAATTTATCTCTCTCTCTCTCTCTCTCTTGCTCCACTTGCTACCTGCATGCAACATGCTGTGTAGTACTTCCAATTTCCACTGTCATGGCAATGCACTAATATAAATTCCTACATCATGTGGGCCTGGTCCCTTTACCTTTCCTGTATGGTGGCATCCTTCCTGTGTGTGGACAGCAGTGTTACAGACAGCAGGTAGCAATACCTCTTACAAGAGAACTTGCACACACAGGCCAGCTACATATTTGTATGAGGTTCCAGAACTACAGACAGAGTGTGAGCAGTGTTGTTGTATTGATTGTATAGCAGCAGTGTTACAGGGTTTGTGTGTACATACTAGTTTAACATGGAATGCAGTCTGTCTGCATAGCTCTCAACTGTGGGCCTATCCACTTGATGTACAGAGGTGTGCCCGTTATGTTTTGTCTGTCCACCACACGATTCTTGTGTCAGATATATCACTGTTTGTGTGTGTGTGTTGAGTGCTATCAGCACATGGCCACATCAATCTGTGTTTCTAACGTCATATTCCTGACCAAGGGTATGTTGCAGACTATCCTGTAACTCCAGTGACTTGCTTAGTGTATGACAACACTATTTCACATATGAGCCTGTGTTCCAGCCTCTGTCCTCCACCCACATAACAGGCTTTGCCCATATGACATGCTGTCAGAGGTTGTTATGTAATGGCCTGTATGTCACGCTGCCATTTCTACCATCATTCCACTGCTGTTGTGGCCCCCACACATATTGTGGGGTTGGGTCCATATATGTGTGGGGTTCACCTACACAATACATGTGTGCCCTCATGCACTCCAGATGCCAGTGTATGTACAGTGGTATATGGCCCTTATGTCAGTCTATGGGGGGATGCACCATAACTATCCTAGGCTGTTACAACATGTGAGGAGTATCAGGGGTAAGCTGCCTTTAGGTATCTGGATGTACATTACCATACAATTTACCTTGGGTATATGCAGGACTACTGCTTTCTGCCATACAGACTGTTCTGTTTGCCAGTGTGATTGTGATGGTTTCAGGTATGCCTTGTTATGTAACAGATACATCCCATTGTGTCAACTGAGGTCTTTACCCTTAGGGATTGTGTACAGCGTGTAGATAGAGGCTGTTGGACAATGCATCTGCATTGCTTACTGTTGATTGATTGTTGTCCTGTGGCCCAATCTGATTGTTGTGCTGTAGCCCAATCTGTCTTTATTGTTGTACTACTTGAAGGCTTTGGCCTGGACAGCAACATATGTAAAACTTTCCAGAATACTGTATTAATTTATCTGTTTGACAGTTGCCTTAGTCTGTTTATATGTATTTCAAAGTCTAAACAGCTATATGACATGGCATACACAACTGTAATAGTACACAAATAAAGCATTCCCATGTATGCAAACCTGTGAGTGGTGTTATATCCTTTGACCTCTCTGTGGGTATATGTTGCAGGCAACAATTGTCATTTGTATGGGTGGCTCATACAGTGTCCAGTTGATAAGGTGGCAACTGTAGACATAGTGGCTGTTCCGTATTGTGTGCACCCTCTGCATATGTATCTTCCTATACATACCTCTGTGCGTTTATGTGTAGTTACATATATATATATATATATATATATATATATATATATATGCATTTGCATATATGTGTCTGTGTATATGTATCTTAGGAATGTTGATTGCTTCCACATTACACATACCCTATGGTAGCCGGACTGTACAGCATGATATGTTACTGATACCAGCCTGACATTATAGAGGTGGGATGGAGTACTGTTAACGTCTTGTGCTCATGTTGTGTTAGGTCCTGGTTATGGGATTTGCAACAGTTGGTATTGTATTGCAGGGCAGATGTGTTTGGCTGTGGGGGGGTATCTATATGTACAAGACGTATGTTGCTTGGGCCCCCTCACCCCTATTAACGGTGTATGTGGTCATCTATGTTTTTGTTATGTTCTCTTTTATATCTATAGATATATGTCTGTATATACATATATAGATATATATTTATGCTTACATATATATTGCTCTGTGTATATATATATATATATATATATATATATATATATATATATATATATATATATATATATATATATATATACATATGTAGACATATATATCTATAGATGTATGCATATATATATATATATATATATATATATATATATATATATATATATACATATATAGATGATACGTATATATCTATTTAGATATAAATATATATACACACACACATACATCTACATGTTTAAATACATTTCCTGTACTGTTGAATGACTGTGCTGGATGATATGTTTGTGAAAACATGAGGGTTATCTGTATCTCACATGGGTTAGTGGCAAATCACTTTGGCTATGGTGTGCAGGGTCTTGGGTTCGAGCCTTGCAGAGGCTGTTTATTTTGTTGCTGGGCAGAACAAGGGCCGTTGGACACAGAGTGATTAAGGCACTTTTAAGCAGCTGTAAGCGGGTTTGCATGGAGGTAAGCACTGCTAACTTCTGGTTACAGTTTCTTATATTGATTTAGCTTCTCAATTGCTTAACCTGTGTAGGCATTGCTTACCCCTCGCAAACAGGCTTAAACCCGCTTACTGCTGCTTAAAAGTGTTTACTCCCGCTTACCCCTCTGCTAAATTTTTTAAAAGAAAAGAAAACAGGGTTGATAGGAAAGTGGTGAAAAAGGGGCACAAAGAGGGAAAGACAGTAAAGAAATTAGCTAGGGATGTGTAGGAAGGGTGTAGGGAAGGTCCATAGCTGCCCATTTCTTTTACAGCAACAGCTGTGCATATACACTGAATTTGGAGGTAGAGTTGGACACTCAAACCCCTGAGAGAGGGGTGAGGACAACAATAATATGTTGTGATGCCAATTAGACCAGATTACATGTGTCCAGTGGACATGTGTGCAAAATGGACAGCTATGTATGAGGTGAGATTTTTTTGGGGGGGGAACAGATTGCTCTTTTTTTTTTCAGGTGAGAGTGGGATGTTGGGGAGGGATAGTAGGCATATTTGGGGAGGTAGATCAGGTAGGTTAACAGGCAAGGCAAACAAGATGCATATGGGGGTGGTATATGACAAATGTGAGGGTAAGCACCTTGATGGGGAGGGGTGTTGGGAAATCGGAAGCCCATGAGCCCCCTAGTGGGAACAGTGGGACTGAGGTCCCCGCCCATGAGTAGTCACCATGGCACCTTTACAGCCCCGAAGGTGGCTGTGCTGGGGGCTGATTCGGAGAGCCAGGCTGACCCTCTAGTCATGACACGCAACCCTTGAGCTGGTGTAGCAGATCTCCAAACTGCTGGTTGAGCTCGCTACACACCACAAGCTGGACCTGGCGATGGGTGACAGGTTCCTGTCAACACCCACTCCCAGGGGGGCGAGCCCCATCCACCTGAAAGTGGTGCAGGACCAATGAACTAGGAGGTCCTGGGATGGGCTCCAGACATGTTAGTGCCCAGTGCCACAGCCAGCTGGCATGAGACCATTCCCATTCGTGTTATGGTGTTTATGTTTTATCAACATATATGGGTTAGTAATAGTCAACACATTCCAAGATTAGGTATAACAGTATGCATAGAGATTCCCATTAACCCAAACACCAGATATGGAACAGTTGCATAGCAAATAGAACACATGCATATATGGGACCACAGTGGTAATTACAACAGCATGCAAGTACATTGATGGCACCATGCCACCGATGTTGGAGTATTTTAACATAGCACATGCATAGAAACAGATTTAAATAATTATCAAACAATAGGACATATTTGCCAACATTACAGTTAAGTCAGCACGTACCAATTGAGTTGGGTATTTAGTTTATTGTTGTAAATATGGTGGGAGGGGAGAGAAAGATGTCAATTAACAACTAGTATATTCTTGTAATTCACATTACTTTCCTAGTCAGTGCTGTTATCTGTACCTGACAAGTATTAATACACTACCCTATTGCCTTACCTTGGACAGTGGTATGGCTGTCGACAGCTATATATATGAACTGGTTTTACCTGCAGTATACACCTCTTACCTGGTATACCTGTGGAGGAATTGTTTGTTAACACTAACTGTTTCTACACATACTCCCAGATTTCAGGTTGATGTTATGCACATACCTGTCCATCCCTTTTTGCACGGACACTGGCCATGTCTTGACCACATGTAGGTGAACTGGGACGTATTTAGACTATTGCCCTCTTCAACCTTTAGTGACTTACAACACTCTTATACATGATTTCCTAGACAGTTATATTATGTTGCACAGTGTGGGTGACAGTGATGAGTAATATTTTATTATTCAGAGCAACTGCAAAACTCACAATGTCATACAATACCAGAGTAAACAGTACCAGTACAGGGTATCAATCTTTTATTTCTAGGCACAGTGTTTGTATCTGATGGACCTGTGGGAACAATGTTTGTTAGCACTTCCTGAATGTTGACGCACAAAGTACCAGATTCCACATTATTATTATGCACATCCATCTCACTCTGTTACTGTACACACTGTGGTCACAGCTTGACAACATGGTGGTGTAGATGGGATATATTTGGCTTATTACTCGCATAACAGTTTGGGGAGTTGCTAGAGTGACAGGTTTGTTCTTATAGATGTGTGGCGATCAGTTGTATTTCTTGTTTGCTGCTTATATGTCTGGGATCATCCCAATGATTTTCCAGGGGGACAAAGTGACAGGCAGCAGATATGGGTGAATTTACTGGACATTCTGGACATATCTGTACAGTTGTGGGGTATGATTCTTTATGCAGAATACTACTACTCTCAGGATTCAAACCATGGCTGTGTGTGCTAAAAATACAAACGTTCACGTCTCAGTTGAGTGTGCTATTTGGATTTTGTTGTCTGTCTTTTCACTGTTTTCTATCTATGTCTCTCTCAGTTGTACTAAATGACCTCTGGGGATTGCACCAGTCATATACAGACATTCCTACACATTTTATTTATGTTGCACAGTGAGGGTAATAGTGCTTAATACAATAGTACTATTAAGTAATTGCAAATCTACATTACCATATGATACCAGAGTAAATACATGCAGTCCAGCAGTTAGACCTTTATTGTCAGGCTTTTATGCTTTTATTTCATACAACCTGATGAGACTCTTCCTGCCATATTCTCTGGTGTATGCAGTACTTGCCTTAAACAATACAGGTTTTATACAGGCGTTTAACTTACTAATACTTTTAAATTTATTTCCTATGACAGTACATGCAAGAGTATTACTAACCTGCCTCATGTTGCAACCTCTCCAAGCAACATCCATGGGCCTCCTGGTTTGCAGCCCACTCACTTGCCGCTGTGAAGCACATATGAAAAATATTTAGCCATACCTATCCATAATATATATGAGCTGACAATTATTAAACAGGTAGTGGAGTGATACTTACACACAGATGGGACCTCGACTGTCCTCCTAGCCTCTTGGATCCTCTGATCCAAGAGAACCCTCTTTCACCACTTCGGGTCAGCATGGTGATGCCTGACCTGCTCACCAGTTCCGGGTATGCCAGAGGCACTGGTGAGGTCACAGGCAAGACAGTCCCAGTCTTCTGCTTTATATTGGGAACCCTGGTACTGGCCCTGCAGTAGTCTCTGCTCATGGTCTTTGACAAGGAGTCTTGCCATGACTCTGGACTCCTGGATGCCCCAGCGCTGTGCCTGAAAATGCACACCCTCTCCCATTCCAGACATAGTGCCTGCAAGGGGAAGCTACAACCAGTTAGAAGATGCATTCCCACCTGTTGGGTTTAAATAGGGCAAATTTCCAGTAATTTGCCATGATTGGACAGTTTTGAATAGACTAAGCTATGGGCAAAACTGCTTACCTTAGGTTGGCATTATTTAAAGGGGTATACCAATGGGCAAATTGAGTTAGCTGGCCTTCACACTAATTACACCTACTAAGCTGGGCTGTGCAATGGTTAGCATTGCTTAATATTTAATTTGCATTATATTTGCTTTTTGGCATTGATTTAGTATTCATTACATGTTATATATGTGTCTTGTATCTATGATTCATGAGTACGTACACTGTATGGGGTCCTTGTGTTTATTAGGGGACTTCAACACTTTATTGCATTTACACCTCACATCCAGACTTACTGCAGTACTCCAGTTCATATATTTATGTTATGTAGTAGGTTATACAACATAAGACTGTATAAAGATTCCTTTGACATGTTCAGTTTTATTTTCCTATAGTGAGGATTTGTTTGGAGATAACTCAATCTTATGTACTGCTGTGATGGCTTAGTCATTAACTACTGTGACTATCGTGTACAGGGTCCTGAGTTGAAGACCTGAAAAGGCTATTTATTTTCTTTTGGGCCAGAACAGTGGCTGTTGCATACAGAGTGATTAAGGCACATTTAAGCACTTGTAAGTTGGTTTGCATGGGTTCACGCGAAGGTAAGCAATGCTAATCTCCGGTTAAATATGCATACAGTTAGCTGCAATATTGCTTAACTTGTGTGCGCATTGCTTACCCCCACGCAAATGGGCTTAAACCCGCTTACTAGTGCTTACATGTGCTTACTCCTGCTTACTACTGCTTAATAGTGCTTACACTTCTTACTAGTGCCTACTCCCGCTTACACCTGCACTAATTAAGACAGTAATGTCTAATGGTTCTTGGGAAGGTGGGGAATTTGGAAGCTGTATGGTGTTACCATTCATTACACAATTTACCTTTCATTTGTATTGCTGATTCCTGTGTATATATACTGTATGGGGCACATGTGATTATCTGTGGACTTTGCAACATTATGACACTGACACCTCACATCTGCATTTAATGCAGTACTCCAGTTCACAAATATATGTTATTTAGTAGGTCATGCAACTAAAAATATTGATCATAAAGTGATTTGACATGGAAAATGGAATGTACTGCAACGGGACTCGATCCTGGAATGACTGCTCATAAGGCGAATGAACTCCCCACTACACTATTGCTGTACTGTGTCATCTGCATATATCTTGCTTTTATCCTCTTCTGCCATTTAAACTGCATTAACCATAACTAAGTGATGGACAAACCTGTGCACCTATGGTTAAATTTAATCTGTTTCATAAAATAAAAATCTATATATTTGTTGTTTTAATTATTGCTCTTGTACACATGGGGGATGTTGCTGGGGGTATGTGTACACCTATGAGTGGTCTCACTCATTCTTTTAGGACTTGTCTGCTGTTCTTCATTGCAGGGGTGTGTATATTCTGAGAGCTCTTTCTCTCAGACATGGTCCCTGCACTCTTATAAGCTCCATGTAAGATTAAGAGCTCAGGCAGCGCACCTTCATTAAAATGCATGGCATGCTGCCATCCTGCTCCTAAATGGCCGCTTCCATGCAGGACTAAGCTAGTCCTGCATGGAAGGATAATGAATCCAGGAGAAGGACTTCAGCACATCAGGCCTGTCTTTCAAAAACTGTTCCTTTTAATTTTTGTAAATTCATGCTCATTTTTTCAGTAATGCTGTCCATTCAACATAGTCTCTGTCTTCCCCTTTGCCTACATTTGATCTTTCCCAGCATTAGTGTTTTCTCTATTGAACCCTGTCTTCACATTATATAGCCAAAGTATGTGCATTTTAAAGGATTAGTTTTTGTTATTATTTTTTCACTCTGAAGAAATATGATATTGTGAAAGATGAATGCACTTATTAAACTACATTAAACTACTATGCAGTCTCTCAGCAGATTTTTGTTTGGTATTCTTTTAATTTTTAAACGTGCTATGCTTTTTCTATGTTTTTTTGAGTTTTGCTTTATTATATACAAAAATCTAAGGTTCTTACTGTATTACAAATTTAGCACTAATAGCAGTAGATTCATGTAATAACTTTAATAGACTGGGACTTTTACGTGAATATATAAAATCTCTTTTAGTATTATTCTACATACTTCTTACAATTCAGAAAGGCTAAAGATGATGCAGTAGGTTTCCACATTGTACTTAGCCTTTCCAGTTCAGGGACTGTTCTAATACTGAGGATCACTCCTCACAAGGGCCTCATCATGGACAGCAGTGCTACAGGTAAAGCTGCATGCTAATGCTACAGTCTTGGGGAATGGCTAAAGCTAATCTCCCATATGCTCTCCCTTGGAAATATCCATTGATTCTGATTTGCATGGCTGAGTGACTCAGAGAATAATGGAATACTGTGAAACCTGACAGCCCAAGTATGATGTACTGCACCTATGCAATCATAATGGCGATTCAGAGAATCATTCAGCTGAGTAGTTTTACTCTAGGAGAAAAAAAGTGATGCCTTAAAATATAGCAGTCATCCGTTCACTCATATAGGATGTAAGTTCAGCAAAGGCATACATGCAAACATGCATACATACAAATATTTCAAGCATGAACAATGATGCCCTTCTGGTTTGCCAATATACCAAAACACTTGTTCCCATAATAAGTGTCTAAGCTGTTCTTAAACAAATCTGAATTGGTGCTTACTTTAAATTTAGTAGTCTATTCCCTGCATCAGCTGCTCTCTCACAGAACCAATTACTATACCTGACTGTTGTTCCTATCAAATCTTCTACATGGGTTGTCTAATGATTCTTTACTACTTTTTGATAACCCCAAACATTCACGGAGGTATTTTCTCTAAATGCCCTATATACCTGAATACGATTTCCTCTTAAATATCTATATGAGATGTTCTACAAGTTCAGATATTTTAGTCTTTTCATTATAACTTAAATTTCATATCCATGGAAGCCCTTGGTATGTTTCTGCTGTTCTCTCTCCCGTTTATTCATGCTTCTTTTCTTATGAAGTTTACATATTGGTATACCCTACTCAAGTTTGGGTCTAATATAATTAACAAACAATAACTTCATCATTTTTGATTTCCTAGACTTTATAAATCTTTTTATATACCCTACAGCTCTATAACTATCATTAACCAATTTGTTAATATGATTAGAAAAGCTAAAAGCTGGATCTACCCGTATAAACATGTCCTTAAATTAATCTGCAGTATAAATTCTCTGTCTGCTATATTAAGTATTCACCTTTTAGTTTACATCCCCCAAATCTTATATGTTTGCTTTTGATGTATTTCTCAGCATATTATTCTTCTGTAACCAAATGGTGAATTTAGTGAAATTCTTTTGCAGACATGCCCTATCTGTAATACATGTTGCTCAACTCTAGAAGTCTAACTCTCAAAATGCACTCGCTCAAGGCACTCCTTAAAATGGAGAACATCAACATCTGTGCTGTAATAGAGACCTGGTTCAAGGCAGCAGAAAGCACCCCTGCACTACCAGGCTATAACTCACTCCACACCTTTCGGCCCCAGAACTTGTACCAAAACTCTACTTCCATATTCATAAAGGATGCGCACACCTCCAGACTGGTAGCCCAACATAACACATCAGAGATACTTCAGGTGCAGCTAGCATCAGGTAAGACAGCGATTCAGGTTGTAGCCTGCTTTAGATCCCCAACCATGTCCCAAGACTCACACTCCACATTTCTAAGTACCCCGGAGAATATTAGGGTCCCACCTAACACTCTCTTACTAGGTGACTTCAACTACCCCTCCATTAACTGGGTAAACTACTCATGTACCAATACACTTGCCCAATGTTTTCTGGAGTTCATTAATTCCAATGCCCTGGACCAGCTTGTTCTTACCCCCACTAGAGGTAGCAACATCCCTGACCTGGTCATTACTAACATGGGCGACTTTTCCTCTACACCAATAGTCAGCTCTTCCCTGGTAAAATCCGACCACAAACTAATCACCTCTGAAATGCACATCCCCCCCCCCCCAGCAAAGGTAGCCACAATGAAAAACTCCAAAGCTAACTTTGGGATCCTAAAACAGAGGTGTCTAACTTCAAGGCACCCATGCAAATGGAGAATAGTTGCGTGACCACAGAATAATACACCAATGCACTGTACGAACACGTACACAAATGCATGGATCTTGCCATACCCAACAGAACCAAGACACTCTCCTCCAAAAAAAGGAAGCCAATCTGGAGGTCCCCAGCCATAAACAAACTCTACAATAGAAGGAGGAAACTGATGCAGAATAAGGCGAAGTCCCAAGACTGGAAAAACTCCCTTATCTGGCTCAACAAAAAGTTGAAATTCCTCAACAAATCTCTAAAGCTAGGTATGAAAACAGAATTGCAGCAGATAATAAAGACAACCACAAGGTCTTCTATAGTTATGTAAAGAATCTCCATGACAATACCCATATTTGCTGTGAGCTATTGCACAATGGTACCCCCTATACTAAGCCAACAGATATTGCCAGAATACTGGCTGACAGATTCAATGCCAACTTTACCCCCCCCCAAAGGACCAATCACAATATCAGTAGATTGCCAGGCACCCAGTATTACTGCTGCACAGGTTAAAACAGCACTGTCCAAGGCCAAGAATACAGCTTCTATGGGACCTGACAATATCCCTGGTTGTGTTCTACATGAACTACAGAGTGAACTGGCACCTCATCTGTGTGCCCTGTTCAATCACAGCCTCACCTCAGGCTTTGTCCCTGCCGAATGGCGCACTGCTACAGTCATCCTTCTCCACAAAGGAGGAGTGACTACAGACCCTGGGAACTATCGCCTCATTAGCCTGATGAGTCTGATATGCAAAGCTATAGAATGCATCCTCATGGACCTAATAAACAAGGATATAGGGAATCTCCAAACTCTGGATCCCACACAGTTTGGTTTTGTGAAGGGTAGATTATGCCTGCTCAACTTGGTCAACTTCTTTGAGTCAGTCACCAGAGCTGTGGATGAAGGCAAGGTGGTTCATACAGCCTGCCTTGATCTGGCCAAGGCTTTTGATACCATTCCCCACTCAGAAATCATAGAAAAACTCACTAAGCTTGGCATCAACCCCTATATCGCCAAGTGGGTTGCAAACTGGATTACAGATAAAACCCACAGTGTGAAAGTAGCTGACTCCAAGTCAGACTGCCAATTAGTCATGAGTGGAGTCCCACAGAGTTCGGTCCTGGGTCCTCTCCTGTTTGGTATCTACTTCTCTGAAGTCCAGGCCAACACAAAGGGACTCTGGCTGACAAAGTTTGCAGACAATTGCAAATTGGGAGCTATTATTAACTCCACAAGTGATGTTGACATCCTACAGAATGGCCTCACTGTGACCAATGACTGGTGTCAAGACCATGGCCTTAAGCTCAATGCCATAAAATGTGTCATCATCCTCTTTGGGAAATACCAAATTCCCATGAATTACCACATTGATGGTAGTTCACTGAACACAGGAGGTGTTATAAGAGATCTGGGAATACAGGTTGACAGCGACCTCTCTTTTGATCACCATATTGCCACTGTGGTCAGAAAGTCCTTCTTTGTGGCACATCTTATTACTATGGGTTTTGCATCCAGGAAGAAAGAGGCCATTGTGTCCCTCTACTCTTCCCTCATTAGGCCAATCATCAAGTACAATACCCCATTTTGCATGTACCTCACTAGACACCTGCAACAACTGGAGAGGCCGCAAAAGTACCTCACAAAGAGGATCCTAGGCCTTAAACACTTGTCCTATATGGACAGACTCAAAAAACTCCTCCAGGTATTCTCTGTCTCATATCACCTACTTAGAGGCGATCTCTGCTTGACTTATAAAGCCATGTCTGACCCAGCTCTGTTACAAATGCTACATCTAAAGAAATCCCAATCCCTCCACACCACATGCTCTAGAGACATCAACCTCATTACCAGAATTAACAGAACATGCTGGAGGGACAGGTTCATAACCCAGAGACTACCCATGATATGGAACAGACTTCCCATACATGTCAAGCAAAGCACCTCGCTGACCCTTTTCACAAAAAATCTTGATGAGTGGATGAGAAACAAAAAATGTATCCTGGGGATAACTCCAGTGGCTCTACTCGACAGAGGCACTGGGAACTAAGATCAGGTGGCACTATGCCAGGGTAATCCTATGGCTAGGCTTGTAAAAGCCCCAGGGCCATTAGCCTAGTACACACCTATGAACCTATATAATCAGTTAACTATTTTCAAGTCATCTGCATATAAACTGTAGAACACCTTAAATGAAAAAAAAAGATCTGAAAGGCACAATGAAAACAAGTATGGTCCTAGGATAGATCCCTGTGTGATACCCTGACTGTAACCTTGAATATCACTTGTCCAGTTGCTGTATGATGCTTGCCATGTCCTATTTGTAAGCCATGCAGCTAACCATCTTACCAAGAGTACATCAATACCAAGTTATTCTAATTTACTGATCAGCCTTTTATGTATCACCCTATAAAATGCTGAAGTTAAATCTATATAAATTACATCACAGCATAATTTTTCATTCATAGCTGTTATTATATTGTTATAGAACTTCAAGTTACAGGTGGTAATAGATCTGTTTTCAATGTATACGTACTATATACTTTTTCAAGTCCCAACCTATCCAACTCAGACAATAATGTATCTAAGATAATCTTCTCCATTAGTGTTCCTAAACATGAAAGCAAACTTATGGATCTGTATGGCTCTGAGTATGCCCTACTTCCCTTTCCATTAAAGACAAGTTTAACAAGTGTATGTCTCCAATCATGAGGAATCCTTCCATATTAATATGACCTAGTAAATAGTAGACACAATAGCATTGTACATTCTTGTTGAATTGTTCTCAAGTCATTTTTACTAATTCAGTCTCCTCCCTGTGCTTTGTTTGGATCCGGTTTGCATAGTTCTTTTTCAGTGTAATGTAATATAATTTGATTTCAGTATCTGAGGTTACCTGGATGTCATGACAATCTATCACCTCCTTTGTGGAGCCAAACTGCTTTTCATAAGATTTTGTAAATATATCTATAATACTTTTGTATCTGAGGATATATTTTAGTTTTTCTATAGTTTTTCAATTTGTATATCTTTACTCTTACCAAATCTTATGTATCTATAAAATGTTTTCCTATTATGCTCAATATCTTTATAAAACATTTCTTCAAAATTTTCTTGATCTTGTCTCATATTATGTTTAACTTGTTTGTCTAGCTTGTTTACTTCAGTTTTCAAAGTCATAGCTTGACCTATTTTCCATTTCTTATATTTTTTTGTCTCTCACCTTCACCAAGTAACTTCTTATTTAAATATATTTCTTGACATTGTGTGCCTAGATCCTGATGTTAAGCATTTTTTTTTTTTTTGCATTCAAACTATTTCTCTTTGAAAAGTTTTTACATTCCTTCTGCAGTTTTTTTACTGAATCCTTTATCCATGCATAACCCTTTTCCCATTTTATATATGGGGTCAGAGTGTCACTTCAACAGTGACAGTCATCTAGAGCCAAGGATCACACTACTGGGAGGCTGTCTTCCAGCATTGGATTAGATTTCAGTTTGGCAGAATTATCTAGTAAGAAATTAACATTTATAACCCCAATGCACAATAACAGTGGTAAAACCTGACATGAAGTAACAGTAGTTTCTTTAAGAACACAAACAATGTCTAGTCTGTTCTCTTCCCTGGATGGCTTTATCCCAGTCTGAAGCAATTGTTCTTCCTGAACATATGTTTTAAATAATTTCCTTACTAATGTTGTTGAATCAATATTATTCCAGTCTGTTTCTTTTAAATTAATGTCTCCAGCCACTATTATTCTTATGTTCAGTATTTCGTGCAAGAAATGTATGAATTCCTCTGTGTCTTCAGTACTTGACTTTGATAGTCTGTATACTCCAACAATTGCTATATGTTCTAGGTTTGTCTTTATTGTCACAGTTACACAATCTACAGTATCGTTGTTATCATTGCACATGTAATAATTACAGGTCTCATGACAATCTTTAATCCCTATCATAACACCTCAACCTGATTTTTTGTTAGAATGCCTGTTACAGTAAAATAATTTATACCCTGACAGAACTGGTTTCCAGTCATTGTTCTTTAACCATGTTTCACCACAAAGAATAACAACATCAGCCTTATGGGAACATAGCACATTTTCCAATAAAAAATAGAAACTTTATTATTAATCCTCCTAGCATTAACAACCTTCAGAGGTGTATTCAATGTTGCAGTCTGTGAACTGTTACATTTTCAACCTGATAAAAATCATGCATTGTGTTTCACAATTATTGTAAAATACCTGCTGCAAAATTATTTTCCTTGAGCTAGACAAATGCATGCCATCCTGTCTAACCCCATGTATGCCCAAAATTAGGCTTGGATGCTTTACATAATTCCATTTTTTTAAAATGGAGCATTTTTTCATGTAGGTATTTACCCTCCAAATCTTTTCATTCATGGTGATCTGACTCTCGCTTCTATATGTGGTTTGTAAAAAAGAATGCCCTAACACCTGTATAAGCTATGCCATCTAAGAGGGCTGTATGTTCCCTACTAACAGTCAAAGAGTCCCTGTGAATGAGATCATCTGTACCAACATGAATAAGAACAGATGTATATTTCCTTACATTAAGGCATTCTAAGGCCTAGGCCTTTCTCACATCCTGTGTTTTTGCTCCTGGCAAGCATAACACTATTCAGTGTTCATTATCTTCTCAGCAAATTAGTTCTTCTAATAATTAACTCTCCAATTGACTTTTGACCATACCTGAATAATTTTCAATTTCGGATTCAGATTACTGTCTTCTCTATCAATTGTTAGAAAGGAATGATCTCCATCTCCATTAATATTATTAATATCACTGTTTTCATTGCTTATTAACATTTGTAAGCATACAATTCTCATCCAGCTGACTGTACATCCACAGAATGAGCCATGTTATCAACTTCAGTCTTTCTTTTTTTTCTTACAGTAACATTCTTCAATCCTTCCACGTTCAGTTTTGATTTCTTCCTTCTCTCCTGCCCCTTATCTCTTTCTACTCCTCTCTCTTTTGGAAAATTGCCCTTTTCCTGTAGACTGAAAGTTTTCTAGCTGAAAATGTTATCATTCCATGTAGCCTGTGTGTTACATAACAATGCAGTATCCTTTTCAGTATGTACTCTCTTCATTTTATAGACATTACCAGTTTCTTTTTTTTCCTTATCTGTTGTGAATTTCTTCCTTTCTTTGTTTTACGTTCTTCTGTATGCTCTGAATTCACATATTGCTGAATATTTGTATCCAGAATTCCAAAACTGTTAGTGGTATTATCTTGTTCAAAAGGGGTTGACTGATCTTTACTGACAATAGACACTGTGTTTCCTAAATGTGCTCTAGTTGCTTTTTGCCTAACATTATTCATCTTATTAGTCCAGTCATTAATTTATGTAACAACAGCTCTCCAAGGTTTACCAATTGCATAAGTGCAATTGTCATCAGTAAGGCTAGAATTACTATTATTAATGCTAAGCAAATCATCCAACTTTTGATGACGAACGCACAGATCACCAGCATTATCAAATGTTACCTTTAAATATACACAGCATTTAATACACTGTATAATATACTTGTGTTTTAACAAATCATAATGGTATATTCATTTAAGGAATCCATTTTCATTACAAATGAATAAATAATCTTAAAAGAAAAGGAAAATTAAAATCAGTTACCACAGAATTTATAGAGATTTTACATCAATTTCTATGAGGAAAAATTCCACAAACAATATAATACTTAATATTGAGTTAAGTAGAATAAAGCCATTGCTCTGACTGTACCAGTCGGAAAGGTCACACAAAAGCTAAAATTCCTTTACCTTACAAGTGAGTGCACTCAGTAGCTTCTGCTCACTGCCACTTACAGTCACACCTCAGGTAACTGCAGAATCAATCACAAACTGGCAAAGGATTGTTTAAATAAGCTCTGGACATGGGGGATTTAATGTGTTTAAATGTCTAGAGATGTTTGTGCATGTTTATAGCTGCATAAATGAGGCTTTATGAACTTGTTTGCATGTGTGTGTGTGTGTGTGTGTGTGTGTGTGTGTGTGTGTGTCTGTATCTTTGTCTATGTGTGTCTCTGCCTAAGTGGTTGCACTAGGTAGGCAATCAAAATTCTGGATATGCATATATGTGAGGAGTGCCTTTGCTAGCACAATACAACAGCTGCTAGGATGAATACAAGTGAGGTCTGGTCTAACCTTGCTAGTGTTTGATTCAGAGTCATAGTAACGAGTCAATAGTGATATCTTTTCATTGCGGTCATACCTGCATCTAAATTTCATTTTGTTGCTGCAGTGCTACTTAATCATCCCACATTGGATAATTACTGAAAGATATGGCCATTTCTTTTAACCCTAGGGACTGAGTCATGGTCACTTTCATATTATTGATTTAGCCATACTACCAAAAGATGCAGCTAAGGTATTAGGTCAGAGTAAGAATTTTGCATTATGGTACTTCTGAAATGAAACATTTAAATGAACATAAATAATATACTTTCTGTACTATTCCACTTTATTGCTTTGTTTGGTAAAGGACAAAATTTTGATACTGATGTGGAAAATGTTGGGATTAGACAAGGATTCACACCTACATTACTTGTAATGTGCTTAAATGCATTTCTGCAGTAGACTCAAATAACTTTACTATTTATCCAATTAAAGTTCAGAGACTCAAGTACAAATATTTAGTTTATGCTGATGATTTGCTTCATGTTCTGTCAAATATAGAAAATTCTCTCAAACTTGTCATACTATAGCTGAAACAATCATAAGTCATAAAATAAATTATTATTCTTAAACACGGTACAAAATTCATAGACATTGTACTGCAAACATAAATAATGAATGAATAAATAAATAAACGACAGTCCAGTGTTCTACACAGTTGACACATAAACATAGACATAGGGAAGATGTATTTAGAGGAGGGCAAGTATTGTGTGCCTATGCAAATGAAGGTAACCAGTAAATACAATTTGCTCCCTATGATTTATTTATATACATATTTTTGTTGACTAGGTAAATGAACTGTTTAGCAGACCATTTTCAGCCATGACCTAGGTTCAGTGAGAATTATCCAGTATATAGCTACATAGATAGTTGCAAAAATGGTAACACAGAATGCAGTCTCTATGTACTGCAGTGAGAAATGTTGCCTAATTCATTATAACAATGCATATAGTACAGTGTTGTAGCAAAATATTCACATGGTTTAAAAAAGAAATTCATATTTACACAAATTACCAAAGGATTCATATGCTCATCCCTGATGTAAAAGATAGGTTTATGAGTCACCTTATTGTACCGGTTTATTGTCCATTTTGTGCAAAGAAATTACATCTGTTCTCATTGCTTGTTTTGAATTCTAATGGTGTAGTTAAGCACAACAAAAATTTACAGTGTTTTATTTTGCTAGTCACCACGAAAAGCAGATGCCAGCTGCTCCTATCCTTTCTCTTTGGTTACCCACTATCCTCATACTGTTACTCTCCTGTTCTGCACTTTACCCTTCCCTCAATTAATTTCTAGCCTCACTCATAATTGCCTGTCCTAGTGCACCTGCCCTATTTTACTGTCTTCAGACTCTTACATATTAATGTTTTGCCCTGCTTTTAGCTGCTAGTATTACCTCTCTCTCACCTGCAAAGCTCCTCTCTATTGTAGCTTATTTTAACCATACAGCACTGGGTTTCCTTCAAGTAAATCTACTTGTGTAGCTTGAGGCCAGTGTCCTTTTCTAAGCTTACTTCTGCTCATATTTTCTTTTTATTTTATTTCTGGTGACTATACCTTTAGAAACTTTATATCCTTGTCTCTCAAGCTAGTTTTTCACTATCTTTTCTGATTGTTTCTATGACTTCATCTTGACCAGAGTGCTAGCCCTGCTCCATTCGCCCTCACTACGCTTGGGCTCACTTCACTCCCCTACCCTACCCCCATTCCCACCCACCCTATTACAATTACCTTTATACCTAACTATCCCTCCCCTTCCTGTCCCACTAGCCATTACAATTCCACTTCCTGCCTATTGCCACAACCACCTTACTAATATGTCAATCTTGTCAACACCACTTCATCTATACCACTGTCTCTCTACCTACTCTATCTGACCATATTTTATTCCAACATGTATTATTTTCTAATATCTTCTACACTACTCCTTATTCTCTCTATTTCCACCTCTTACCACTCCAATCTCTCTGACCCACTCCTATTTTCACCAACTTCTCACTCATACAACATATATCCAACTACTTCATCTTTTACTATCTCCCCTAATCTCTTTACTACCTCTATCTCAAGTCTATATAAACTATCCATAATGCAGGTTTTTAAACCTTCCCACAAAGCTAAGTCAAAACTATAAAAACTCCATCTAGCATCTACTTCACACTCTCGCCTCACTAAAAACCTACTTTGTTCTGG